>NW_015092211.1:0-1287 GCF_001431845.1 Calidris pugnax | reverse complement strand
TTTTTCCCTGAAAGGGTTCTCAGCCCTTGGAATGGGCTGCCCAGGGAGGGGGTTGAGGCCCCATCCCTGGAGGTGTCCAAAAGCCGGGTTGATGTGGTGCTGGGAGGTCTGGGTTAGTGATGATGCTCCTTGTTTGTTGTGGGGGTGTCTATTTTTGTCAAAATGAGGTTGATGGTTGGACAAGATGATCTTGAAGGTCCCTTCCAACCTGGAAGATTCTGTGAGGAGGGCATGCGCCAAAGAAGACACGCCTATCCCTGGAGCTCATTAGCATAGGCCAACCTTTATATGAATATGTATTAGCAGAAGAGATATAAACCCAAAACGGGACTTGCACGTGTGTTGCCTTGGTTGAGCGGAGACTCCCGGTGCCCCCAGCGCTGTTTGCTTGTCTTTATTCATTTTAATAAATTGTAAACTTTAATTGGAATCCTGTTTGAGGCAAAATCATTTATCACAGTTCCATCTCCATTGGGGGTGTCCCCAGGTCCCTCCTGATGTCCCCAAGGAGTCTCCTGATGTCCCCAAGGAGGCTCTTCATGTCCCCAAGTCCCTCCTGATGTCCCTAAGGAGTCTCTTGATGTCCTCATGGGGTATCTCACAACTTGGGGACATCTCCAGTGCCATCATCCTCCTCCTTGGGGACATCTCCAGGGGTTCCATCTCCATTGGAGGTGTCTCCAAGGGGTCTCTCGTGCTTTGGTGGCATCTCCTGGGGTTCCCTCTCCATTGGGGGTGTCCCCAGGTCCCTCTTGATGTCCCCAAGGAGTCTCTTGATGTCCCCATGGGGTCTCTCATGACTTGGGGACACCTCCAGTGCCATCATCCTCCTCCTTGGGGACATCTCCAGGGGTTCCATCTCCATTAGAGGTGTCCCCAGGTCCCTCCTGATGTCCCCAAGTCCTTCCTGATGTCCCCAAGGAGTCTCTCGTGGCTTGGGGACATCTCCAGCCCCATCCTCCTCCTCCTTGGTGGCATCTCCAGGGGTTCCATCTCCAGTGGAGGTGTCTCCAAGGGGTCTCTCGTGCTTTGGTGGCATCTCCTGGGGTTCCATCTCCATTGGGGGTGTCCCCAGGTCCATCTCCAGGGGTTCCATCTCCATCAGGGGGGTCTCCAAGGGGTCTCCTGTGGTTTGGTGGCATCTCCTGGGGTTCCATCTCCATTGGGGGTGTCCCCAGGTCCCTCTTGATGTCCCCAAGGAGTCTCTTCATGTCTCCAAGTCCCTTCTGATGTCCCCAAGGAGTCTCTTGATGTCCTCATGGGGTCTCTCATGACTTGGGGTCATCT
>NW_015092210.1:3309-5126 GCF_001431845.1 Calidris pugnax | reverse complement strand
CCAGTGCTGCTCCTCAGGTGGCTCTAAGAGCCCAAACATGCCCAGGAGCTAGTGGCCCAGCCAGTGGCCCATGTGGTAGCCCAGTTCTTTCCCCGCCGAGATACATTTATCGCTGCCTCTCTGTAACCTGTGAAGGGAAACTCTGTGGGCGCCGTCAATCCTTCCTGGGTAACCTTGACGAATGGGAATTGAAAACTAATTAATTGGGGTGATGATTGCAATAAAAGCTGGGATGGCTTTGCTGCTGTCGGCGCCACACCGTGGGGCTCTGGGGTGGGACTTGGGCGGCCTTTGGAAAGATGAGATGGTAAAGCAATGGATGGGAGAGGAGGAAAACCTCCCTGGGGACCCTGCAGAGGAGCCAGGCTTAGAGGAGCATTGAGGACCTGGGAGAAAGGTGAAAGTCAGAGGTTGCAGTTCTGGCTGCAAGATGGTGTTCTCATCTCTAACCTTCCCAGTGATGGGCTTCTCTCGGGCCACCCATTCCACCACCACCCGCCCTGCTTGCTTTCTCCTGGAGAGACATCCTCTCCAGGACCCGTGAGAGAGAAGCGTAAAATTTCCCCTTTTTTGGGGTTAAGGTCTTTGTGCCACTCTGTGTTTGACATTTTCACACTTCCAAAGTCCCCGCTGGTTTTCTAACCATACATTTACCCCAGCAGAAAGGGACCTGCTTCTGCGCTGGGATAAATTAGCAGGACTGTCTTGTAAGCAGCGGGGCTGCTGCACATTGCGTCGTCTTTGCCTTTGGCCCCTTGACATGTTTTCTTTAAAAAAAAAATATGCATTTATCAAAAAAGCAGCTTCTCTGTTTGACGCTACCCGTTGGGTTGATAATTGAGTCCCACCGAAGGCGTTGGCACCGGCCGTGTGCCCAAAGATTTGTCGCTGCTGTCACAGCTCACGTGGCCCCGTTGAACTCCAGGGTTTTTCTTCTCTTTAGCAGAAAATGGTTCACTAGTTGGAGCCTAAAAATGTGAAAGGGAGGGGGGTTATGGTGATCTCAGGGTTTTGGGTGCTGCTGGCATGACCTTGGTCTGGGACAGAGATGATATGGGATGGGGCCCCTGTCCCATCCCCAGCTGGTATTGGTGGCACAGGGGGGTTGTAAATCCTGGTGCCTGAGGGACTGGCTCGATACCCTCTCCCTGCATGCCCGTCTCACCAGAGGGCATCTGGCATGGTGTTTGCTCACCCCAAAAACTACTCCTCGCCCTAAAACTGTGCAGAGACTCCTGATTCCCGTGGTGGACATGTGCAGTCTGGAGCTGGCAGCTCATGTCTAACACTCCGAACATGTGGAGAAACTCCACTGGAGGGACGGATGAACTGACCACCTGATTTTTCCGTGTCGGGGCCGTGTTACACCGGGGAGCGAACATCCAGCTCTGCCTTCTGAGGCCATTCCTGCAGGAGCAGCTCTGGCTGCCCTCCTGCCAGCGGCCAGCAGCAAGCATTTCTGGCTGCAGAGTGGGGACAGGCAGGACAGGACCACCCAGAGAAGAAGAGAATCACAGAATCATCTAGGCTGGAAGAGGCCCTCGGGATCATCAAGTCCAACCATCTACCCTACTCTAAAGTTCTCCCCTACACCATATCCCCCAACACCACATCTAAATGGTTCTTAAACACAGCCAGGGATGGTGACTCAACCCCCTCCCTGAGCAGCCTCTTCCAATGCCCGACCACTCTCTCTGTGAAGAATTGTTTCCTAATGTCCAGTCTAAACCTCCCCTGGCACAACTTGAAGCCATTACCCCTTGTCCTGTCATCTGTAACTTGGGAGAAGAGACCGACCCCCACCTCTCTACACCCTC
>NW_015092210.1:0-403 GCF_001431845.1 Calidris pugnax | reverse complement strand
ATTATTCAACAGCCTGGGAAATAACTGCTCGGGTTGCCAAAGTGTGTCTTGAGAGGGTGGCAAGCAGCCCTCTTCAGGTGTCTGACAGCAGAAAATGGCGGTGTTGGGCCACCCCGTGAGGTGCCTTTGGCTTGGGTTTGTCTGAGGTGGAAGAGAGAGGAGCAGTCCCAGGATATAGCATTCCAGCAGTCCCTCGAGATAGCATCTGGGCTGCTGCTGGTACTGGGACAGGGCAGGACCTGCTGCTGGAGCCCAGCTGGGGCAGCTGCCGATGGCTACTCTTAGTGTTTGCCATCTCCTTGGCTGGGGAGGGGTCCAGGACGCTGCTCAGGGCATGGCAGAGCAAGTTATCTTGGGGAGCACACGGGATTCTTTGGGGATGCTGAGCCACCTCGGAGCAGGG
>NW_015092209.1:1861-5153 GCF_001431845.1 Calidris pugnax | reverse complement strand
TCTCATGGCAAGGCCTCCAAGGAAGGACCTTCTGGATGGTCTGTGGGGTCTCATGGATGGCCCCAGGGTCTCTCTTGGACATCCTTGGAATCTCATTGATGTCCCCCTTGAGGAACCATGAATGGTCCTCCAGGGTAGGACCTTCTGGATGGTCCCCAGGGTCTCATGGAGGATCCCCAAGGTCTCACAGATGGTCCCTGGGGTCTCATGGATGGTCCCTGGGGTTTCAGGGAGGGTCCCTGGGGTTTCAGGGAGGGTCCCTCAGGGCATCTGGTGGATGCTTCCTGGGCTGTCTCTTGGACAATCCCTTTGGGTGTCTCATGGATGGTCTCCAGGGTCTCATGGAGGTGCCCTGAGGTCTCATGGATGGTCCTCAGGGCGTCTCACAGACAGTCCTCTCGGGGAGGACCTTCTGGATGACCCCAGGGTCTCATGGATGGTCCCCAAGGTCTCATGGAGGGTCCCTGGTGTCTCATGGATGGTCCCTGGGGTCTCATGGGGGGTTCCTCAGGGCATCTGCTGGATGCTTCCTGGGGTGTCTCATGGACAATCCCTTTGGGATGGTCTCCAAGGTCTCATGGAGGTGCCCTGAGGTCTCATGGATGGTCCTCAGGGCGTCTCATAGACAGTCCTCTCAGGGAGAACCTTCTGGATGACCCCAGGGTCTCATGGAGGGTCCCCAAGGTCTCATGTAGGGTCCCCGGGGTCTCATGGAGGGTCCCCAGAGTCTCATGGAGGGTCCCTCAGGGCATCTGGTGGATACTTCCTGGGCTGTCTCATGGACAATCCCTTTGGGATGGTCTCCAAGGTCTCATGGAGGTGCCCTGAGGTCTCAGGGATGGTCCTCAGGGTGTCTCATAGACAGGCCTCTCGGGGAGAACCTTCTGGATGACCCCAGGGTCTCATGGATGGTCCCCAAGGTCTCATGGAGGGTCTCCAGGATCTCATGGATGGTCCCCAGGATCTCATGGATGGTCCCCAAGGTCTCATGGATGGTCCCCAAGGTCTCATGGAGGGTCTCCAGGATCTCATGGAGGGTCCCCTGGGGTAGGACCTCCTGGATGGTCTCCAGGATCTCACGGATGGTCCTTGGGGTCTCATGGATGGTCCCCAGGGTCTCACGAAGGTGCCACCCACCAGGTCCCACCACCCCGAGCACTCTGGGAAGGGCTGTGGAGCGGTCCCTACCTGCAGCATGTACTCAAACTGGTAGATGCAGAGCCCCAGTTCGGCCATACTGGGTTTGAAGAGCTCCCGTAAGCGATATTCCTGCATCAGCCTCACGAAGACGCAGAAGGCCTCTTCCTCGGGCATCTGGAGACCCAAAAAGACGTGAATTTACCCCGAAAACTCTGCCGGGGCTGAGGATTTGGGGCTTCTTTCCATCAGGTGATGGGATGGGATGGGGTGGGACACGTCAACGGGGGGGGGTTTCAACCCATCGGGAGTGACTGGGATGGTGGGAACGAGCCCTTTTTCCTCCTGAGGATGAAGAAAAAGGCTCCTCTTCCTCAACCTCCTTCTTCCGCGTCAACGGAGGGCGTTAAGAACCCATCGAGGAGGTTCCTCCTCACCCTGAGGAGGAAGGTCCTCACCTGCATGAGGAGAAGACCCACGATGAAGGCGCTCCCTTGGCAATAGCCCACCTCGCGGTCCACCAGGGAATAGGCCTGGAAAAAAAGGAAAAAAAGGGAAAAAAGGGGAAAAAAAATCAAAATAAATATATATGAGGTGGAATTCGGCCGGGTCACCACCCCCCGTTGGCCGTGGGAGGCCCAAAATGGGTGGAAACCATCAAAAATCAGTTTTTTTTGAGCATGACGTGAGCACGATGTCGCTCAACACTTGAGTTTCGACCCAAAAATACTTAATTTTTTGGGTTTTAATTGAGAATAAACCGGGGAAAATTTCTCGAGGGGGGAAAACGAGGGGGAACAAGGTGGTTTTTTTGAGAAAAAAAGGCCGTCGAGGCCAAAAAATGGCATTTTCAAGACTTTGTGGTGGAAACCAAACCTTGTAGAAATTAATGGGGGGTGGGATCTTCAAATCTCAAGGAGGGGGTTGAGTTTGAGGCCAAAATTGGTGGAAAAGAAGGAAAAAAGGTTGACCTTCATGACGTTGAAGAGAACTTCTTGGCCCAAACTGTCCTGGCCCTTGAAGAACTCGTGCTCGGGGTAAGTGCGGGCGATGTCCCTCCTGATGAGCTTCTCGCAGGGGGAGGACATCTTGAGGAGCTCGGAATATTGGTTTTTGACGGGCATTTCGGTGGCGCTGCAGAGCAACTGCCAGACGATGGCGCGGAAATGGTGGGGGATCCCTTTGCGGATCAACTCCTGAGTTGGAAAAAAACCCCAAAAATGGGGTGGAAAAACTTCAAACCTCAAGTTTTGAGAAGATCGAGAAGAAGAAGGTTGGATGGGAGACACCGTCTTGGTCCATCGCTCACAGGTTTGGGATCACGGGATGGTTTGGGGTGGGAAGGGACCTTCTGGAGATCGGCTCCTCCAACTCCCACCCAGAGCAGGTCCCATCCAGGGGGGTTTGAATGTCTCCAGAGAAGGAGACCCCCCCACCTCTCTGGGCAGCCTCTCCCAGGGCTCTGCCACCCTCAAAATGGAGAAGTTCCTCCTCGTGTTGAGATGGACCTTCTCCTGTCCCAGTTTGTGCCCGTTCCCTCTTGTCCTGTCACTGGGCACCACTGGAAAAAGCCTGGCCCCGTCCTCCTGACACCCCCCAGCCAGGAGATCCCCCCTCAGCCTTCTCTTCTCCAGACTCCAAAGCCCCAAGTCCCTCAGCCCTTCCTCCTCACAGAGATGCTCTCCTCCCCTCATCATCTTCGTAGCCCTTGGCTGGACCCTCTCCACCAGTTCCCTGTCCTTCTGCAACTGGGGAGCCCACAACTGGTCCCAGTGCTCCAGATGGGGCCTCCCCAGGGCAGAGCAGAACCTCAAGGTTCTCCACGCTCTTCCTGATGCTCCCCAGGAGAACATCAACCTTCTTGGCCACAAAGACACGTTGGTGGCTCGTGGTCCCCCCATTGTCCCCCAGGACTCCCAGGTCTGTGTCCTCAGAGCTGCTCCCCAGCAGGTCACCCCCAACCTCTACTGGTTTTACTGGTTTGTGGGGTGATTCCTCCCCAGGGGCAGCACCCTACACTTGCCCTTGGTGGGACATCATAAAGGGGGAGCCCCTTGAGAGACTGGAAGGGGCTTCAGGGTCTCCTTGGAGCCTTCTCTTCTCCAGGCTGAACCCCCCCAACTCTCTCAGCCCCCCCTCCCAGCAGAGGGGCTCC
>NW_015092209.1:0-447 GCF_001431845.1 Calidris pugnax | reverse complement strand
GACAGTATCCCCCTACTGCTTAATGCTTCTGTGCAGACCAATTCATTCTTGCCATGTTTGGTCTCACACAGTCTGTACTCTGAAACATTATTTATGAAATTCTGATGTTTTCCTATTTTTGCCATTTTAAAAGAGACATTCTGTGCTGTGTGTCAAAATGAGTTGTCAAAAACAAAAATAGAAATAAAAAATAAAATAACAATAAAAAATAAAGTAAAATAAAACCAAACAAAAATAGATATAAAAAATTAAAATAAAATAAAAATAAAAATAAAAAAATAAAATAAAAATAACAATAATAAAATAAAATGAAACAAATGAAAATGAACACTAATATATAATAAAAATAAAAGAAAAACTAAACTAAATTAAAAAAAAATATAAAATAGAATCAACCAAAATGAAAACAATATAATAAAAAGAAGAAAGGAAAGGAAAGAAAAGAAA
>NW_015092208.1:3470-4302 GCF_001431845.1 Calidris pugnax | reverse complement strand
GAAATTGGCCATTTTTGAAGGGAAATTGGCCATTTTTGGGTGGAAATTTTCTGTTTATGAGGGCAAATGGGCCATTTTTGAGGGGAGTCCTGGCATTTCAGCTTTGTGTTCCAAAACCAGTTTGGCCAGGTGCTCCTATTCATTTGGCAGCTATCTGGCAATAACTTGTGCAGTATAGGTTATCATGCCCTTTTCACTCTTTACGACCTATTTAAAGGAGGTTGCCTACAGTTCCTCAGTCCTAAACCCAACTGCACAAGCAGTACTGTAAGACGGTCCAGAACTAAAATTAATCACAAGGAATGAGATGGCCATTTTTGAAGGGAAATTGGGGGTTTTTTAAGGGGAAAGTGGGGGGTTTTGAGGGGAAATTGGGGGTCTTTGAGGGAAATTGGCCATTTGTGAGAGGAAAATGGCCATTTTTGAGGGGAAATTGGCCGTTTTTGAGGGGAGATAATTAGCTATTTTTGAGGGGAAATTGGGGGGTTTTCGAGGGGAAATTGGTGGTTTTTGAGGGGAAATTGGGAGGTTTTGAGGGGAAATTGGGGGGTTTTGAGGGGAAATTGGCCTTTTTTTGAGGGGAAATTGGCCATTTTAGGTATGTTTCGTGTTGAAATTGGCCCCTTTGGGTTGGATTTGGGTGGAGATTGGGCCTTTTATGTGGGATATTGGCCATTTTGGGATGGATTTGGGTGCAAATTGGCCCTTTTAGGTTGAGTAATGGCCATTTTGGGTTGGATTCAGGTGGAAATTGGGCCTTTTAGGTGGGATATTGGCCATTTTAGGTGGGTTTTGGGTGGGAATTCTCCATTTTAAGTTGAATTTGTGTGCA
>NW_015092208.1:0-1267 GCF_001431845.1 Calidris pugnax | reverse complement strand
GGGAAATTGGGGTTTTGTGAGAGGAAATTGGGGGTTTTTGAGGGGAAATTGGGGATTTTTGAGGGGGAATTAGGGTTTTTTGAGAGGAAATTGGGGTTTTTTTGAGGGGAAATTGGCCATTTTTGAAGGGAAATTGGGGGTTTTTTAAGGGGAAAGTGGGGGGTTTTGAGGGGAAATTGGGGGTCTTTGAGGGAAATTGGCCATTTGTGAGAGGAAAATGGCCATTTTTGAGGGGAAATTGGCCGTTTTTGAGGGGAGATAATTAGCTATTTTTGAGGGGAAATTGGGGGGTTTTCGAGGGGAAATTGGTGGTTTTTGAGGGGAAATTGGGAGGTTTTGAGGGGAAATTGGGGGTTTTTGAGGGGAAATTGGCCTTTTTTTGAGGGGAAATTGGCCATTTTAGGTATGTTTCGTGTTGAAATTGGCCCCTTTGGGTTGGATTTGGGTGGAGATTGGGCCTTTTATGTGGGATATTGGCCATTTTGGGATGGATTTGGGTGCAAATTGGCCCTTTTAGGTTGAGTAATGGCCATTTTGGGTTGGATTCAGGTGGAAATTGGGCCTTTTAGGTGGGATATTGGCCATTTTAGGTGGGTTTTGGGTGGGAATTCTCCATTTTAAGTTGAATTTGTGTGCAAAATCACCCTTTTAACTCCAACATTGCCCATTTAGAGTCGGATCGGGGCGGAAAGGGGCCCTTTTACCCTTTTCCCTCCGCACCACCTCAGATGGGCCCCCCCTAACTTGGCCGGGGGGGTATCCCCAACATCTCTGACTCCTCTTTTTTCCCTTTTTTTCCCCAAAATGCAGCAGCCGCTGGCGGTGCGGGCCGGGGAGGAGGTGTCGGTGGCCTTTTGGCGCTGCGCCACCCCCAAGAAGGTTTGGTACGAATGGGCCGTCACCGCCCCGACCTGCTCCGCCCTGCACAACCCCACCGGCCGCTCCTACACCATCGGCCTCTGAGGAGAAAAACCACCAAAAACCCCAATATATATACGGAAAAACCTTTCCTTTTTCACTCACCACCGTGAATCTTTTCAGTGCGTGTAGATGTGAAAAAGGTAAAAGAGGGGGGGGGGGTGGGGGGGGGGGGGTTGAGGGGGAAGTGCCCCGTTAGGCACAATCCCCTTCATTTCTCCCATTTCTCTCCTTTTTTTAATTATAAACCGCATCATTTCCTCATCCCCCACCTCTTAGGTTTTATATTGTGTGGGAAAAAGTTAATATTATATTAAATTAGAGCGAAATAAAGGTTAAATTCCACCCC
>NW_015092207.1:0-1272 GCF_001431845.1 Calidris pugnax | reverse complement strand
GAGATGAATTCAGACCTGGTGATCATTGAAAACCTGGATGAACTGGTGAGGTCAAAATTCACGGGGCTGCTTCTAGGGCTGCTTGACCTGTATGGCAGAGGGATGATGGGTTACACTTGCATCTTCTCACCTTAGATGTCTTTGGGGCTCTGTCTCTATGTTGGCAAATACCTTTCCACAGATGTTTCCACAGGAAAAATCCAGAAATCAGGGGGTTTTGCACTAAGCTTTCTGTGTACCTCTGGTGAAGAAAATGTAATTTCACTGTATGATCATTGTTTGGTTACTTTCTAGAATTATCTTTTTTCACAATCAAAAGGCCATTACTACTTTCTTGGTCTCATATGCTCTGGCAGTGAGGAGAAGTGGAAGTGGATTAACAACATGGAACTCAACACAGACATGTAAGCTTATTCCAGCAAGTCACTGTGATGTGACATTGGGAAACAGTGAAAAAAAATATACCAAGAGCCAACAGGAGGGAGTACAAGTGAGATCAGGACCTGCTATTTGTAGCAACCTGATTCCTTGAGACTCAGGTGCTTCAGCACATCCCTGTGAGAAGCCAAAGGGAGCCTGTACGTCCCGTGGGACCACAGGCGTGTCACATCAGGATGGCAAGAGAGGACAGAGCTGTGGTTCTGGTGGGGAAGGAGGAATCTGAGCAGATGGAGTTCAGTGGGGAAAGAGAGGACATAGGAGGCAGGGACGGGGGAGAGTGTGATGTCAGCACCATGGCTTGGAGGCCACCAAAGAAGGGAAAGCTCTCTGGATGGAAAGAATAGCCCATAGACTTTTGTTGCAGTTTGGGGAAGAAAATTAAGGAATGGCAGTGAGAGTCCAACAAGGCAGCTTCTAATCCCACTGAGAATAATACAAGTTAGCAGCAAGGGCAGACGCCAATGTCTTTCATGGAAGTGACAGGGACTGCATTGCATCCAGATAAGCCACGAATGCAGCTAAATCTGGCTTTCTCTCCCTTTTCAGCTTTAAGGTTGAAGGAAAATATTCTGACTATTGCTGTGCTGTTGTTGGACGTGACAGAAAGGTAGAAAGTGCATCTTGCAGTGGATCCTCAACCACACGATATATGTGTGAGAAAGCTGCAAATATCTTAGAAGAGCAGAAGGAGAACTAAAATCAAAAGGTCCAGACAAGCATGTCATCTCCCACTTCCTGTAGGAATGGCAGGCAGGATTTGTCTCCTTTATCTTTAACTGTCTAAATATCAAGTCAAAGGGATTCTCAGGCTCCCTCTGGACACCTTGCCAA
>NW_015092206.1:0-1656 GCF_001431845.1 Calidris pugnax | reverse complement strand
ATGGCCCCAAGCTCCTTGATGTCCCCCACCTCCCCGATGTCCCCCACATCCCCAAGGTCCCCAATGTCCCCAACGTCCTCGAAGCCCCCAATGACCCCAAGTTCTCCAACCCTTGACGTCCCTCATCCCATCGATATCATCATCCACCTCCTTGAAGAAGATGGAGCCACCACTCCCCATCACCCCAAGGTCCCTGATATCCTTGAAGCCCCCGATGTCCCCAAAGTCCCCAAGTTCTCCAACCCTTGATGTCCCTCATCCCATCGAGATCATCATCCACCTCCTTGAAGGACGTGAAGCCACCACCTCCCCATCACCCCAAGGTCCTTGAAGCCCCCGATGTCCCCAAGGTCCCCAAGGTCCCCGATGTCCCTGGTGTCCCCCACCGTTCATCTCCCTCATGGCGCGGACGTAGTCGTTGGGGTCCTTGAAGGAGACGAAGCCGTAGCCCTTGGTCTTGCCGGTGCGTTTGTCGCGGATGACCTTGGCCTTGAGGAAGGACGGGTAACGCCCGAAGGCCCGGCCCAGGATGTCGTCGTTCACCTCGTTCCCCAGGTCCCCGCAGAAGATCCGGAAGTCGTCTGGGGACAGGAAGGGGGGGTGGGGACACACGTGGTGGCACTTGGTGGCACCTCATGGGACGTGGTGGGACGTAGAACGTGGTGGGACCCGATGGGACGTGGTGGGAGGTGGTGGTGCCCAGTGGGAGATGGTGGCACCCAATGGGACGTGGTGGCACCCAAGGGGACGTGGTGACACTTGGTGGCACCTCATGGGATATGGTGGGACACAGGATGAGGTGGGACCCAATGGGACACGATGGGAGATGGTGGCACCCAAGGGGAGATGGTGGCACCCAAGGGGATGTGGTGACTCTTGATGGCACCTGGTGGCACGTGGTGGGATGTAGAACGTGGTGGGACCCAATGGGACACGGTGGGAGATGGTGGCACCCAATGGGATGTGGTGGCACCCAAGAGGATGTGGTGGCACATGGTGGCACTTGGGGGGACATGGTGGGACACAGGACACGGTGGGAGATGGTGGCACCCAATGGGACGTGGTGGCACCCAAGAGGACGTGGTGGCACTTGGTGGCACGTGGGGGGACACGGGACATGGTGGCACCCAAGGAGACATGGTGGGAGATGGTGGCACCCAATGGGACACGGTGGGAGATGGTGGGAGATGGTGGCACCCAATGGGACGTGGTGGGAGATGGTGGCACCCAATGGGAGATGGTGGCACCCAATGGCACCTGGTGGCACCTGGTGGCACCCAATGGGATGTGATGGGAGATGGTGGCACCCAATGGGACGTGGTGGTACCCAAGGGGACGTGGTGGCACTTGGTGGCACCTCATGGGACGTGGTGGGACACGGGATGTGGTGGGACCCAATGGGACACGGTGGGAGATGGTGGGAGATGGTGACACCCAATGGGAGATGGTGACACCCAAGGGGACGTGGTGGGAGATGGGATGGGGTGGCAGTTGGTGGAACCTCATGGGACGTGGTGGGACATAGAACGTGGTGGGACCCAATGGGACGTGGTGGGAGATGGTGGGACCCAAGGAGACATCTATCCCAGTCCCTCCCAGTCCCCTCCAACTCCTTCCCAGTCCCCTTCCAGTATATCCCAGTCTCTCCCAGTCCCC
>NW_015092205.1:0-2644 GCF_001431845.1 Calidris pugnax | reverse complement strand
AAGCCTCCTTTTTACAGCCCAAAGCCTCCCGTTGAAGGCCCCGACGTCTTTTTGAGGCCCCACGGCCTTCCCTCAGGGCCCACAACCCTGAGCAGGGACCAAGGCCTGAAGGCCGAGCCGGTTGCCTGGCAACGCCCGCCCAGCATTGGAGAGGCAGCGGGCCCGGGACAGCCAATGGCGTCAGAGGAGAGGGGCAATGTGTGGGATTGACTGTACCAGGCAGCCAATCAGAGAATGCATCTCCAGAGGGCAGGGCAGGCCCTGGGGGCGGGCGTGAGCGACTCCTCAGGCGGCCAAGAAGAGAGAGCACCGCCTCAGGGGAGGGTGGGCCCCAACCGAGGGCAGGGTGATGGCCCAGGTGGCCAATCAGCGGGGACTCTCTCATGTGACAGGCGAGCCCTGCCGCACAGCAGCCTGCCCACCTGCGGCCAATCAGCGGCAGCCTCGCCTCAGGGGAGGAGACTGACAGGGCTCCCGACCTCTGAGGGCGAAGAGCACTGGGAGCAGGAGGCGGGCTCTGCTGGTGGCCAGGCCCAGCTTTGCCATGGCGCCTGCGGGGCCTGTCCTGAGGCCGAGCAGCCCCAGCGCAGGCCCGAGGCCCCTCTTTGCCCCTTGCGGCCCTCCCTCCTCTCAGCCACCCCCATCTTCTGGAACCCCCCATCTCTGAGGAAGCCACCGCCTCCCAGAGAGGCAGTGTGGAAGCCATGGGCCAGCGGCCTTCTGGCTGTCCTGGCCAGCGGCATCCCCCTGAGGGTGTTGAGGAGGTGAGGGTGAGGCTGCCGGGAGGGTGGTGGTGTGGAGGAGCGTGGGTGGGGGGTGGTGCTTGCCATGGGGCTGCCCGCCATCCCCTCCCCCACACCCCCTCCTCCCAGCCCAAGGGAGCCTGCGGGGGCCTGAAGGGTGCTGGGGGGGGAGAGGATGCAGCACCTCTTTCTCCTGAATGACACTAGGACCCTCTTCTTCCTCCGCACTGCTGGCCACCCCTGCCAGGCCCTTGCCCCTGCTGTCAGGGATGTACACCAACAGCTCCCCCCCTCCTCCCCATGCCTTGGCCACGTGAGGTGACCATCCCCTCCTCCCCACAGGTGACACTGGACCCCATATGGGAGAGAGCCCACCACGTCTTCATGCTGACGGGGCAGGAGCAACACCCTGGAGGCACCTCCAGTGCATCTTCCTGTGTCCCTGCTAGACCCTGGGGAGAATGAAGCCTATCCTCGCCAGAACCAGGACACCTTGCTAGTGAGAGAGAGAGAGTCTGGCCCTGCTGTTCCGGCCTGTTTGTCAGGAATGGAAGCAGGTGTGGTATTCCACTGCACTTGGATCTTTTCCCAGAGGAAAGGTGAGCTTCTGGGCTGCACAGGCCCTTCTCCGGCCCCAGTTTCACCGGCCGCTTCAGGCAGCGGAGGGCTCCCTTGACACGCCAGCACCTGGGGCTGCTGCGGCTGGGCTCCTCAGACAGACTTTGGCCAGCACCTAACTCGGCACTTCAGAATAGCCAACCTCTCCATGCTTCATGGCTAAGAGCAGCCCCCCAATACAGGTGTTTGGCACCTCCCCCCCGCAACAACTTACTGTTTCCTCTGCCTCCACAGGCAGAGCCCACAACACAGGCCCATCCCAAACAGCACCGAGCCTAAGATCGCCATGGCGCCTTCTGTGCAGTACTTCCGAAAATCTTTAGGGTCTGCGGCACTCAGGCTCCTCATGCCTTCCACACCTGGAGGAACAGTTCTGTACGTCAGTGTGTCCTGCGCACTGCTGCTGACCTCACAGGAGGTCCCACGTGGCCAGCAGATGTTCTCTCTCACTTTGTTAGCATCTCTGAGCGAGGGAACACCCTGGTGCTGCCACGTTTCCCTGGTTTCCGTAGAAGCAAAGGGAACTCCCCAAGCCATTGCAGATCAGGGCACTCTGGAGCCTCTCTTTCTCCTCCCGCCCCCAGCTGTCCCTCCCCAGCCGAGGACCCACACCCACAAGGGTCCACCCACGGAGTCAGGCCCCCCCCAGGAGACACCCCAAACTCTCTCCCCCTCATTGTCTTTTCTGCAGCGTGGGCACAGCTTGCGTGCTCCTCATTTTCAGAACTTGCCTCCCGCGTCTGGTGCCCTGCAAGACTGCTCAGTCCCTCTGGGAAAGAGTCATCCGTCCCGGCGCGGCGGGCTTCCCCGGGCTTGGAGCGCGCTGCCAAAAAGCAGAGAAAGGGAAATCTCAGCGTGGCTCAGGCACAGAGGGTGCAGAACGACGGTGCGGGGTCCCTCTACGCCGTGCCCCATCTGTCAGTGCATCCTTTGGGACCCCACTTCACAGGAGGCATCCGCTGCTGTTGTGCCTCGGGGGACTCACGGCCAGCTCTGGGATGCAGGTGTTGCGGGAGGTACGTTCCATTAAGAGTCCTATTTCCCACCATCTGCTGAGGGTTGTTCAGGCGGCCTCGTTCCCCAAATGGCAGAGTCCTGAAGCTCAGGTGAATGGGCTGTGGTGGGCGGTGAGCATTTCCCGCCTGCACAGCGGGTTACGCCTTGAGCGTCTCTCTGGCACACTGCTGGCCATCACCTCCACACACCAGAGGGGACAGCCATCCTCAGAGAGCCGTTCTCTTATTTATTTATTTGTTTATTTAGGCGGCGGTCCGCTTTTGTTT
>NW_015092204.1:25148-25388 GCF_001431845.1 Calidris pugnax | reverse complement strand
GTCACTCTATGGGTCACTCTATGGGTCTCCCCCCAGCTGTGTCTCCTGATGGTCGCCATGTTCCTCATCCGCAACCTGAGCCCCTCCCCCACCCGGAAGCTGCTCTGAAGGGGGCGGGGCCTCGAGCTGGAATGGGCGGGGCCTCGAGAAACAGTGGGCGGGGCCTCGAGTCAAGGGGCGTGGCCTGGAGGGAGGGGGCGGGGCCAGAAATTGGGGGGAGGGGGTCGCGATTGCTTCAAT
>NW_015092204.1:17899-20104 GCF_001431845.1 Calidris pugnax | reverse complement strand
GCCTCCACCCCCCCCCCCCCCTCCCCTCCGGTGGCCACCAAAGAGGGTGAAGTGGCTACTGAGAGAGGGAGATGGGCCAGTAAATTCCATCCTTCACCAGGAAAAGGAGGAGCGACGGCTGAGGATGAGGGTGGAGGGGCTGGAGGAAGAGGTGAGGAAGAGGAGGGGGAGGAAGATGGGGAGGAAGGGGAGGGAGGAAGAGGATGAGGAAGAGGAGGAGGAGGAAGATGGGGATGAAGGTGAGGATGAAGATGGGGATGATGAGGATGGGGATGATGAGGATGAGGATGGGGATGAGGATGAGGATGAAGATGGTGAGGATGAGGATGGGGAGGGGGATAAGGAAGGGGTTGAAGATGAGGATGAAGGTGATGGGGATGAGGATGGGAATGAGAATGGGGATGAAGATGAAGATGAGGATGAGGATGGGGATGGGGATGAAGATGATGGGGATGAAGATGAGAATGAGGGTGAGGATGAAGATGAGAATGGGGATGGGGATGATGAGGATGGAGATGAGGATGAAGATGATGAGGATGAGGATGAGGAGGGGGATAAGGAAAGGGTTGAAGATGAGGATGAAGGTGATGGGGATGAGGATGGGAATGAGAATGGGGATGAAGATGAAGATGAGGATGATGAGAATGAGGATGAAGATGATGATGATGGGCATGAAGATGATGGGGATGGGGATGAAGATGAAGGTGAGGATGAGGAAGGGAATGAAGATGGGGATGAGGATGAAGATAAGGACGAAGACGAGGATGAGGATGAGGATGGGGATGAGGAAGGGGATGAAGGTGAGAATGAGGATGAAGATAATGGGGATGGGGCTGAAGTGGGGATGAGGATGAGGATGGGAATGAAGATGAAGATGGGGATGAAGGAGAGGAGGATGAGGATGAGGATGGGAATGAAAATTAAGATGAAAATGAAGATGAGGATGATGAGGATGAGGATGAAGATGAGGATGAAGATGAGGATGAAGATGGGGATGATGAGGATGAGGATGGGGATGAAGATGGGGATGGGGATGAAGATGAGGACGAGGATGGGGATGGGGATGAAGATGAGGATGTAGGTGAGGATGAAGATGGGGATGATGAGGATGAGGATGGGGATGAAGATGGGGATGGGGATGAAGATGAGGACGAGGATGGGGATGGGGATGAAGATGAGGATGTAGGTGAGGATGAAGATGGGGATGATGAGGATGAGGATGGGGATGAAGATGGGGATGGGGATGAAGATGAGGACGAGGATGGGGATGGGGATGAAGATGAGGATGAAGGTGATGGGGATGAGGATGAGGATGAAGGTGGGGATGAGGATGAAGATGAGGGTGGGGATGAGGATGGTGATGAAGATGAGGATGAAGATGAGGAGGATGAGGATGGGGATAAGGAAGGGGTAGAAGATGAGGATGAAGATGAGGATGAAGGTGATGGGGATGAGGATGAAGATGAGGATGAGGATGAGGATGGGGATGGAAATTAAGATGAAGATGATGATGATGGGGATGAAGATGATGAGGATGAGGATGGGGATGATGAGGATGAGGATGAGGATGGGGAGAGGGATAGGGAAGGGGTTGAAGAGGATGAAGGTGATGAGGATGAGGATGAGGATGAAGGTGATGAGGATGAAGATGATGAAGATGGGGATGAAGATGAGGATGGGGACCATCGTGTCAGCTCTGGAGGTGGCCATGTAAGGGGGTGGTGGTGGCCACCTGAGGGTCCCAAGTGGCCACCGGAGGGTCCCAAGTGGCCACCAACCCGTTCTCCCCCCCTCCCATGTTGGTAGCCACCAACTGGAGTAAGATGAAGATGATGAAGATGGGGATGATGACAATGGGGATGAAGATGAGAATGAAAATGATGGGGATGAGGATGATGAGGATGAAGATGGGGATGATGATGATGATGAGGATGAGGATGACAAAGATGGGGATGAGGATGGGGAGGGGGATGAAGATGAAGGTGGGGATGAGGATGGTGATGGAAATTAAGATGAAGATGATGAAGATGGGGATGATGATGATGGGGATGAAGATGATGGGGATGAGGATGGGGTTGAAGATGATGAGGATGAAGATGGGGATGAGGATGGGGATGAAGACGAGGATGATGATGAGGCTGAAGGCCCTTCCTCCCCTGTCCCGGCAGAACCAGCGGCTGCAGGAGGAGCGGGGGGGGCTGCGGG
>NW_015092204.1:15867-17396 GCF_001431845.1 Calidris pugnax | reverse complement strand
CCCCCCCCCCCCCCTCCCCTCCGGTGGCCACCAAAGAGGGTGAAGTGGCTACTGAGAGAGGGAGATGGGCCAGTAAATTCCATCCTTCACCAGGAAAAGGAGGAGCGACGGCTGAGGATGAGGGTGGAGGGGCTGGAGGAAGAGGTGAGGAAGAGGAGGGGAGGAAGAGCAGGAGGGGGATGGGGAGGAAGAGGAGGATGAACATGAGGATGGGGATGAAGATGATGAGGATGAAGATGAGGATGAGGATGAGGAAGGGGATGAAGATGGGGATGAAGATGAGGATGATGAGAATGAGGATGAGGATGAACATGATGGGGATGAAGATGGGGAGGGGGATGAAGATGATGGGGATGGGGATGGAGATGAAGATGAGGATGAGGAAGGGGATGATGGGGATGAAAATGAGGATGAAGATGATGAGGATGGCGATGAAAATGGGGATGGGGATGAAGATAAAGGTGGGGATGAAGATGAGAATGAAGATGGGGATGATGAGGATGGGGATGAAGATGACAAAGATGGGGTTGAAGATGGGAAGGGGGATGAAGATGAGGATGAAGATGATGAGGATAGGGAGGGGGATAAGGAAGGGGTTGAAGATGAGGATGAAGATGCTGAAGATGAGGATGAAGGTGATGGCGATGAGGATGAAGATGAAGGTGGGGATGAGGATGATGAAGATGGGGATGAAGATGAGGATGGGGATGAAGATGGGGATGAAGAGAATGAGGATGAGGATGAAGGTGATGGGGATGAAGATAACAAAGATGAGGATGAGGATGGGGAGGGGGATGAAGATGAAGATGAGGATGAGGAAGGGGTTGAAGATGGGGATGAAGAGAATGAGGATGAGGATGAAGATGATGGGGATGAGGATGGGGATGAAGAGGATGAGGATGGGGACGAGAATGGGGATGGGGATGAAAATGAAGATGAAGATGATGATGATGAGAATGGGGATGAAGATGGGGATCAAGATGAGGACGAGGATGGGGATGAAGATGAGGATGAAGATGGGGATGAGGAGGAGGATGAAGATGATAAGGATGAGGATGGGGAGGGGGGTGAAGATGAAGATGAGGATGAGGAGGAGGATGAAGATGAGGAGGATGAGGACAGAGAGGGGGATAAGGAAGGGGTTGAAGATGAGGATAAAGATGATGAGGATGAGGATGAAGGTGATGGGGATGAAGATGAGGATGGGGATGAGGATGGTGATGAGGATGGGGATGAATGAGGATGAGGATGACAAAGATGGGGATGAGGATGGGGAGGGGGATGAAGATGAAGGTGGGGATGAGGATGGTGATGGAAATTAAGATGAAGATGATGAAGATGGGGATGATGATGATGGGGATGAAGATGATGGGGATGAGGATGGGGTTGAAGATGATGAGGATGAAGATGGGGATGAGGATGGGGATGAAGATGATGATGATGATGAGGCTGAAGGCCCTTCCTCCCCTGTCCCGGCAGAACCAGCGGCTGCAGGAGGAGCGGGGGGGGCTGCGGGAGCGGCTGCAGAG
>NW_015092204.1:11662-14729 GCF_001431845.1 Calidris pugnax | reverse complement strand
GTGGGCTACCATCCCTAGGTGGGCTACCATCCCCCTTAGGTGGGCTACTGTCCCCTCTAGGTGGGCTACCATCCCTCTAGGTGGGCTACCGTCCTCCCTTAGGGGGGGGAGGGGTGGTGGCCACTGGGGTGAAGGGCTGGTGGCCACCTGGGAATAAGGGCTGGTGCCACCGGGGGGTGAGGGGTGGTGGCCACCTGGGGGGAAAGGATGGTGGCCACTGGGGAAAGGGGTGGTGGCCACCGGAGGGGAAGAGGTGGTGGCCACCTGGGGGAAGGGCTGGTGGCCACCTGAGGGGGAGGGCTGGTGGCTACCAGGGGGGGAGGGCTGGTGGCCACCCCGAGGCCGTGGCCCCGGTAGCCACCCTTGCCCCCCTGGTAGCCCGTGGCTAACGTCCCCCCCCCGGGCAGGCCCAGCTCGGCCGCTGCCGCCTCCTCCTCTCCTGCCGGGACGCGGCCCTGGCCCAGGTGAGTGGCCACCGTGGCTACCAAGGCACTAGCCCCCGTGGCCACCATGGCACTAGCCCCCGTGCCTACCGTAGCAGTAGCCCCAGTGGCCACCATCTCACTTGCCCCCGTGGCCACCCTTCAGGCCCAGCGGCAAGTGGAGGAGCTGGTGGCCACGCTGGAGGACTACGACAGGACGGTGCAGGTGGGCTACCAACTCCCCCGGGTGGGCTACCATCCCCTGTAGGTGGGCTACCATCCCTAGGTGGGCTACCGTCCCCCCTAGGTGGGCTACCGTCCCCTCTAGGTGGGCTACCAACTCCCCTAGGTGGGCTACCATCCCCTCTAGGCGGGCTACCATCCCTCTAGGTGGGCTACCATCCCTTCCTGGTGGGCTACCATCCTCCCTAGGTGGGCTACCATCCCCCTTAGGTGGGCTACCATCCCCCCCAGGTGGGCTACCATCCCCTCTATGTGGGCTACCATCCCTAGGTGGGCTACCATCCCCCTTAGGTGGGCTACTGTCCCCTCTAGGTGGGCTACCATCCCTCTAGGTGGGCTACCATCCCCTCTAGGTGGGCTCCCATCCCTAGGTGGGCTACCATCCCCTCTAGGTGGGCTACCATCCCCTCCAGGTGGGCTACCGTCCCCCCTAGGCGGGCTACCATCCCCCCTAAGGTGGTCTACCATCCCTTCTAGGTGGGCTACCATCCCTCTAGTTGGGCTACCAACTCCCCTAGGTGGGCTACCATCCCCTCTAGGTGGGCTACCATCCCTAGGTGGGCTACCATCCCCTCTAGGTGGGCTACCATCCCTAGGTGGGCTTTCATCCCCCCTAGGTGGGCTACCATCTCCCCTAGGTGGGCTACCATCCCCCCTAAGGTGGGCTACCATCCCCAGGTGGGCTACTATCCTCCCTAGGTGGGCTACCGTCCACTCTATTTGGGCTACCATCCCCTCTAAGTGGGCTACCATCCCCCCTAGGTGGGCTACCATCCCCCGTATGGTGGGCTACCATCCCCAGGTGGGCTACCGTCCCCTCTAGTTGGGCTACCATCCCCTTAGGTGGGCTACCGTCCCCCTTAGGCGGGCTACCATCCCTCTAGGTGGGCTACCATCCCCTCTAGGTGGGCTACCATCCCCTCTAGGTGGGCTACCATCCCCTCTAGGTGGGCTACCATCCCCTCTAGGTGGGCTACCACCCCCCCTAAGGTGGGCTAAGAGCCAACCCCTCCTGGTGGCCACCGGAGTCCCCTTGGTGGCCACCATCCCCTTTCCCCTCCCCAGGAGCTGCGGCGGCAGAAGAGGTGGCTACGAGCGGAGCTGGGCCGGCTACTGGACACCTGGGCTACGTAGGTCCCGGGGGGGGGCAAGTTGGGGGTGGTGGCTACTAGCCCCCCCATCCCACTAGCCCACCTCCCAAATCTTTCCAAAACTGGGGGAAAAAAGGGGGGAAAGGGGGGAAAATCGGGACTTTTGGCTACTAAATCCCGGCTGTGGCTACTCCCCCCGGGGGGTGGTGGTCAGGGTGGCTAGTAACTCCCCCCCCCGAGGTTGCCCAACGTCTCTTCCTCCCGCAGGGGACCTTGGTGGCCACGGTGGCCACCTGGGGAGGTGCCCCTCAGCGCAGAGATGGCGGCCGCCTGCCTGGTATGAGGGGGGGGTGGCTACTGGGAGGGCAAAGGGGGCTACTGGGATGGTAGCCACGGGGCTACTGACCCCCCCTCTGCCCAGGGGGAGGAGGAGGAGGAGGTGGCCGGAGCCGCGGAGGACGGCGAGTTGGTAGCCCAGCCCTGGGGTTTGGTGGCCCAAGCGTCAGCACGGCCACCAGCGCCCCTGTCGTGGCCACTGGAGCTGGTGGCCCAGTCACGGGAGCTGGTGGCCCAACCATGGGAGCTGGTGGCCCAGCCATGGCCACGGGTGTCGGTAGCCCAGTGGCAGGTGTTGGTGGCCCAGTCATCACCTCTGGTAGCCCAACCATCATCATGGGAGCTGGTGGCCCAGCCATGGGTTTCGGTGGCCCATCCGTGGCCATGGGTGCTGGTAGCCCAACGGCGGGTGCCAGTAGCCCAGTGGCGGGAGCTGGTGGCCCAGTCATCGCCACTGGTGGCCCAGCCATCATCATGGGTGCCAGTAGCCCAGTGGCAGGTGCTGGTGGCCCAGCAGTGGGTGCTGGTGGCCCAGCCTTGGCTACGGGAGCTGGTGGCCCAGTCATCGCCGCTGGTGGCCCAGCCATCATCATGGGTGCCAGTAGCCCAATGGCAGGAGCTGGTGGCCCAGTGGCAGGGTCTGGTAGCCCAGAGGCGGGTGCTGGTGGCCCAGCCATGGCTACGGGAGCTGGTGGCCCAGTGGCAGGTCCTGGTAGCCCAGAGGCGGGTGCTGGTGGCCCAGCCATGGCTACGGGAGCTGGTGGCCCAGTGGCAGGTCCTGGTAGCCCAGAGGCGGGTGCTGGTGGCCCAGCCATGGCTACGGGAGCTGGTGGCCCAGTGGCAGGTCCTGGTAGCCCAGAGGCGGGTGCTGGTGGCCCAGCAGTGGCCACTGGTGGCCCAACCATCATCAGGGGTGCCAGTAGCCCAATGGCAGGAGCTGGTAGCCCAGCAGTGGGTGCTGGTGGCCCACGCCTG
>NW_015092204.1:9535-11603 GCF_001431845.1 Calidris pugnax | reverse complement strand
AGGTGGGCTACCATCCCCAGGTGGGCTACTATCCTCCCTAGGTGGGCTACCGTCCACTCTATTTGGGCTACCATCCCCTCTAAGTGGGCTACCATCCCCCCTAGGTGGGCTACCATCCCCCGTATGGTGGGCTACCATCCCCAGGTGGGCTACCGTCCCCTCTAGTTGGGCTACCATCCCCTTAGGTGGGCTACCGTCCCCCTTAGGCGGGCTACCATCCCTCTAGGTGGGCTACCGTCCCCTCTAGGTGGGCTACCATCCCTCTAGGTGGGCTACCACCCCCCCTAAGGTGGGCTAAGAGCCAACCCCTCCCGGTGGCCACCGGAGTCCCCTCGGTGGCCACCATCCCCTTTCCCCTCCCCAGGAGCTGCGGCGGCAGAAGAGGTGGCTACGGGAGGAGCTGGGCCGGCTACTGGACACCTGGGCTACGTAGGTCCCGGGGGGGGGCAAGTTGGGGGTGGTGGCTACTAGCCCCCCCATCCCACTAGCCCACCTCCCAAATCTTTCCAAAACTGGGGGAAAAAAGGGGGGAAAGGGGGGAAAATCGGGACTTTTGGCTACTAAATCCCGGCTGTGGCTACTCCCCCCGGGGGGTGGTGGTCACGGTGGCTAGTAACTCCCCCCCCCGAGGTTGCCCAACGTCTCTTCCTCCCGCAGGGGACCTTGGTGGCCACGGTGGCCACCTGGGGAGGTGCCCCTCAGCGCAGAGATGGCGGCCGCCTGCCTGGTATGAGGGGGGGGTGGCTACTGGGAGGGCAAAGGGGGCTACTGGGATGGTAGCCACGGGGCTACTGACCCCCCCTCTGCCCAGGGGGAGGAGGAGGAGGAGGTGGCCGGAGCCGCGGAGGACGGCGAGTTGGTAGCCCAGCCCTGGGGTTTGGTGGCCCAAGCGTCAGCACGGCCACCAGCGCCCCTGTCGTGGCCACTGGGGCTGGTGGCCCAGTCACGGGAGCTGGTGGCCCAACCATGGGAGCTGGTGGCCCAGCCATGGCCACGGGTGTCGGTAGCCCAGTGGCAGGTGTTGGTGGCCCAGTCATCACCTCTGGTAGCCCAACCATCATCATGGGAGCTGGTGGCCCAGCCATGGGTTTCGGTGGCCCATCCGTGGCCATGGGTGCTGGTAGCCCAACGGCGGGTGCCAGTAGCCCAGTGGCGGGAGCTGGTGGCCCAGTCATCGCCACTGGTGGCCCAGCCATCATCATGGGTGCCAGTAGCCCAGTGGCAGGTGCTGGTGGCCCAGCAGTGGGTGCTGGTGGCCCAGCCTTGGCTACGGGAGCTGGTGGCCCAGTCATCGCCGCTGGTGGCCCAGCCATCATCATGGGTGCCAGTAGCCCAATGGCAGGAGCTGGTGGCCCAGTGGCAGGTTCTGGTAGCCCAGAGGCGGGTGCTGGTGGCCCAGCCATGGCTACGGGAGCTGGTGGCCCAGTGGCAGGTCCTGGTAGCCCAGAGGCGGGTGCTGGTGGCCCAGCAGTGGCCACTGGTGGCCCAACCATCATCAGGGGTGCCAGTAGCCCAATGGCAGGAGCTGGTAGCCCAGCAGTGGGTGCTGGTGGCCCAGCCGTGGCCACAGGAGCTGGTAGCCCAGCGGCGGGTGCCAGTAGCCCAGTGGCAGGTGCTGGTGGCCCAGCAGCGGCCACAGGTGCCAGTAGCCCACTGGTGGGTGCTGGTAGCCCAGCGGCGGGTGTTGGTGGCCCGGCCATGGCCACGGGTGTTGGTAGCCCACTGGCGGGTACTGGTAGCCCACTGGCGGGTGCTGGTAGCCCACCGGTGGGTACTGGTAGCCCCGCTGGCCGTGCTGGTGGCCCTGCTGGCCCTGCTGTGGCTCCTGCCCTGCCCGTGGCCGGGGCCACCTCCCGGGGGGGGCTGGTGGCCCCACTTCCAGCTGCGCCACCGCGGGCCCCCCCCGCTCTGACCCCCCCCCAATAAAGAGCCCTGGGCTCCACCAGTCCAGCCCAGTTCAACCCAGTTCAGCCCAGTTCAGCCCAGTTCCCCCAGTTTCCCCAGTTCCCCCCCAGTCCTCCCAGTTCCCTCCCAGTTCCTTCTGTCCCCCCAGTCCATCCCAGTCTCC
>NW_015092204.1:0-1351 GCF_001431845.1 Calidris pugnax | reverse complement strand
CATGCAAGGAGAGTTTGGGGGGGTTCTCAGCCCTCGTGCCCCTCCCTCGTGCACGGTGGGTTTTGGGGGGGTTCCTGGTCCTCGTGCAAGCTCCTCGTGCAAGCTCTTCATGCAAAGTGGGTGTCAGGGGGTAGCCAGCCCTCGTGCAAGGAGGGTTTTTGGGGGGTTCTGGTCCCTCGTGCCCATCCCTTGTGCAAGGATGGTTTTGGGGGGGTTCCTGGTCCTTGTGCCCATCCCTTGTGCAAGGAGGGGTTTTGGGGGAGTTCCTGGTCCTTGTGCGAGCTCCTCGTGCAAGGAGGGTGTCAGGGGGTGCAGAGCCCTTGTGCAAGATGGGTGTGGGGGTAGCCAGTCCTCGTGCAAGGAGGGTTTTTGGGGGGTTCTGGTCCCTCGTGCCCATCCCTTGTGCAAGGATGGTTTTGGGGGGGTTCCTGGTCCTTGTGCCCATCCCTTGTGCAAGGAGGGGTTTTGGGGGAGTTCCTGGTCCTTGTGCGAGCTCCTCGTGCAAGGAGGGTGTCAGGGGGTGCAGAGCCCTTGTGCAAGATGGGTGTGGGGGTAGCCAGTCCTCGTGCAAGGAGGGTTTTTGGGGGGTTCTGGTCCCTCGTGCCCATCCCTTGTGCAAGGACGGTTTTGGGGGGGTTCCTGGTCCTCGTGCAAGCTCCTCGTGCAAGCTCTTCATGCAAAGTGGGTGTCAGGGGGTGGCCAGCCCTCGTGCAAGGAGGGTTTTTGGGGGGGTTCTCAGCCCTCGTGCCCCTCCCTCGTGCAAGGGGGGTTTTTGGTGGGTTCCCAGCCCTCGTGCAAGCTCCTTGTGCAAGATGAGTGTCAGGGGGTTCAGAGCCCTCGTGCAAAGTGGGTTGCAGGGGGGTTCTCATCCCTTGTGCCCAGTCCTCGTGCAAGGAGGGTTTTTGGGGGGTTCTCATCCCTCGTGCCCCTCCCTCGTGCGAGGAAGGTGTCAGGAGGTGCAGAGCCCTCGTGCAAGGAGGGTTTTTGGGGGGTTCTGGTCCCTCGTGTGCATCCCTCGTGTGAGGATGGTTTCGGGGGGGTTCTGGTCCCTCGTGCCCAGTCCTCGTGCGAGGAAGGTTGTGGGGGAGTTCCTGGTCCTCGTGTGAGCTCCTCGTGCAAGATGGGTGTCAGAGGGTGCAGAGCCCTCGTGCGTGGCCCTCGTGCAAGGTGGGTGTGGGGAGTGTGGGGGTACCCAATCCTTGTGCAAAGAGGGTTCTGGGGGGGTTCTTGGCCCTTGTGCCCCTCCCTCGTGCAAGGAGGGGTTTGGGGGGCTCCCCTCCCTCTTGCCTGTCCCTCGTGCGAGGTGCTTGTGCACAGACTCCATGTCTGGTGACTAGAAGAAGGCTATTTG
>NW_015092203.1:0-7979 GCF_001431845.1 Calidris pugnax | reverse complement strand
GTTGCCTTCTTCGAAGTCCAGGCTCCGCATTAAAGTCATTGCTCCCGTCTTAGGGTCCAGCTGGAAAAAATCTGATGCCAGGTCTGTCGCTTTATTGATAGAGTATTTAACATCCCCGTTCACTCCCTCGTCGGCGTCGGTGGCCGTGACGGTGACGAGGACGGAGCCCACGGGCACGTCCTCCGCCACACGCACCGTGTACTCCGCCTGGCTGAACGCGGGCGCGTTGTCGTTGGCGTCCAGCACCGACACGCGGATGCGCGCCGTGCCCGTCCGCCGCGGCTCTCCGCCGTCGCTCGCCCTCAGCACCAGCTCGTGAAACGCCGCCTCCTCCCGGTCCAGCGCCTTCGCCAGCACCAGCTCGGGACGCTGCTCCCCGCCGGGGCCCGCCTGCACGGCCAGCGAGAAGTGCTCGTCGCCGCTCAGCTCGTAGCTCTGCAGGGAATTCCGTCCCACGTCCGGGTCCTGAGCCTCGGCCAAAGGAAAACGCCACCCCGGCGCTGTCATCTCGCTCATTCTCTCCTCCACCTCTGTTTCCTTGAAGCTGGGGGCGTTGTCGTTAATGTCCGTGATTTCCACTTCGACTTCGTAAACTTGCATTTCTTTCTCCACGATCACCTCACAGCGCAGCACGCATTTCTCCACCAGCCGGCACAGCTGCTCTCTGTCTATCCTCTCCGCCGTCACTAAATGTCCCGTCTTCCCGTGCAGAGAGAAATACTGCGTCCTACCTTTGTCCAGGAGGTGGACGCCGCCGTCTTGGAGAGCTGACAGCTCTAGTCCCATGTCCTTGGCCACGTCGCCCACGAACGAGCCCTTCGGCATCTCCTCGGGAATCGAGTAGCGCAGCTGACCCCACGCCGCCTCCCACGCCGCCAACAGGACGCACCACAGCAGGGCTCGCTCCCGCCGGACCCACCGCCTCCCCGCCGACCACATCTCCGCCGCCCCACCGCCGGCACCGCAACACCGCCGACCGCTCTTCCGCCTCCCGATCCGGCTACCGATCCGGCTTCGGCTCCGTCACCGTCTCGCCGCTCCCGGCCGCTGCCGCCGCACCCTCCGCCTCGCTGCACCACGGCTCCGCACCGCGGGGACGATCGCAGAACGCTCGCCCGCCCAGCAAACCAGCCAGCCAGCGATCGGGCGAGCGATCGAGCCGGGCCGCAGCGGGCGGGGCTGCCTGCAGCGCTCCGGCCTTCCTCTCGCTCCTCCTCGGTCAACAGCGGCGCCCGCAGCCTCCTCCCGGCACTGCAGCCACCGAGCGCTGCCCGCCGCTGCCCGCCCGCCTTTCCCACGGGCAGCTCGCGCCGACGGGACACTCGCCACGGAGACAGCGCTTCCCGGCCACCCGGGGATCTCCTCCTATTTTTTTTTCTCCAGAAGGTCTCTTCCTTGATCCTCGAGGCGATCAGCAGGAAGGCTGATCGTTGTTGTGTTTTTTCTATCGCACGAGAAAAATGTCTTGCTAAAGGCTATATATATAAAGTAAAACATTACGTTTAGAATATTAAAAACCCTATCCCATTAGTCTTAACGCACAGTCTTCACAGCTCGTTGTAGCAGTCGGGCTTGCATTACTTCTCCCTCTCCCTTTCTGCAGATCAGAAGGGCGTCAGACAGACACATTATTTCCCCACATCCCGACCAATAGAATAAAGCAGCAATGAAGATCCTCTCCCAGAGGGCAGCGGTCATTCCCTGCGTTGGCTTTACCCCAATTCTTTCTGCTCCTTAACAAAAACTGTTAATCCGGCCACAGGTGAAAAATCACTTGGTAATGGCAGTAAATGTAAAGGAAAATAATGTTTCAAAATATGACCTTTAGAATACTACGAGTCGTATCCCATTCGTCCCAAAGCACAGTCCCCACCAGAAATTGTTGAGGCAGTCATCTTTGATTACTGGTACAAGGACAGCAACAGATAATAGGCTATTTCTATAGAGAACCTGATATTAACGCCGTCCAGGACCCGGAAAATGAGGATCTCATTACCCCAAGAGGCAGGGATTCTGATATATTTTTTTTTTCAGAAATTCGAATGAAATTGATTAATGATTAATGGTAAAGTATTCATCTAGTCCTTGAATCTTCATGTTGGTAGGACAGCTCTTCCACCAAATACGGTAGGACCGCATGAGACGACTCTCTCTGCACAAAGTAAACGAACATCTTGGGTATTCCGTTGTCTTTTACGTATATTCTCAGGGTGGGGAGAGCCCTACCCTCTAAACTGAATTACACTAAAGTGTTGGTGCGTTTATAGAGACAGCTAACACTGGAAAAGTAAAATTGAAGGACTTTAAGTGTGATTTCCCTTTTTAAGAGCAGACATTAAATTTAATCAAGTAATTCGATAGCTTGAATGACCATGGAGGGTTCTTCTCACAAAACACGGTGTAAGAGATTGATGTTCATTAGCAATTGCTGTTTCTTTGTGTATATCCTCTTCGCTTTACCTATGTCCTCAGACTGACTAGAAGCCTCCGCTTTTAAACCGGCAGACCCAACAACTGTTTCAAAACGTGTCTGACAGACTCAATTCCTCAGTATAGTGTTCCCCTGTCAACGCAATGAACTAGGTCCAAGCACCACTCTTTGGAAAAGGAGAAGACAGGCTCTGAAATACTAAACGCGGTTATTTTCTGTTTTTTTTTTTTTTTTTTTTTTTTTTTGAGATCGCATTCTACATCTTCACGTATGGATGAAAGACAGATCAGGAAAGGGTAAAAAAAAGGACTATATTAATCCATCCCATTAATGCTTCCATTTTTACAGCAGGCTTCCTCCAATGGATGAAGAGAGGACAGACGGCGGAAAAGGCAGCACATTCTCTAACAGTGAGGAGAAACAACCTGTAGTTTTTCCATTTGTGGAGCCACACAGATCTTTCCTTCTGACGCCAGACCTGCACTACATTTTCGTTCCTGAAGGAGCTGTAGTCAAAACCTCTCACCTGAACCTGTGACCACTGAAAAACCAACAAGTGCCTCCAATTGATTTCTGCTGTGAGCAGAAGGGGGATACTCGGTTCCTTCCCTCAAGGAGACAAGGATCAGCACTCCCAATCACAATAATTTAAGCCGTCCCACAATTCATACCAGCAACATTCCCCAAAATGATGGACGATAGTCTCCCATTTCACTAGCGAAGAAGTTTGCTTCTTATCCATTCATGGAGCCAAACACACGAGTCGAGGACTAAAAAGCGTTCACCAACGGGTTGGAAAAGCATTAATAAACCTGTTTGTGTCCAACAATCAACCAGGTCCACCAATACAGTTCCGGGGAAAATCGTCCGGAATGGAACCACCGCTAACTCCAAGTGTCAGTCCCGAGTCTGTCATGCAGAAGCAGCGCATGTCGTTCTACACAGTGAGGATTCCCCTTCTCTATTACAGACTCGTACGAATTTCGCAAAATGAGAGCTGTAGAACCCGAACCGACCAGGTCTAATCGCTTTAATCACCGAAAAAAAAAAGGAATGCAACAGCTTCATCTCAAAGGAAGGGAGTAATTTATGGAAGAAGAACCCCCGCCGAAAACCCAGGGGACTAGGGAGGGAGGTTGAGCACAGCTCAGGGAAAAGAGGGAGAGCGCGCGGGCTTACAGACCTGCGGGGCGTCGGGGTCGGCGGGCGGCTCTCCCGCGCCGGCGCTGATGCTCGGGCTCGGCTTCCCGCAGGGCTCCGCGCCCAGCAGATCCTCCGCGGGCACGACGGGCAGAGGCGGCGGCGAGGGCCAAGCGGGCTGGGCGAGGGCGCGTCCCGGCGCCACGCACAGGTTGTAGGAGTAGGGCAAGGTGCCCTCGCAGAAGTCGGCCGGGAAGGCGGCGCCGGCCACGGAGAAGCGCTGCGCGCCCAGGCAGCGCAGGACGGCGGGCGGCCCGGCCCGGCGCAGCCGCGCCAGCACGGCCAGCGCCACGCTGAGCAGGAAGAGGGCGGAGAGGAGCGCCAGCGCCAGCACCAGGTAGAACTGCAGCTCGGCCGGCGAGTCGGCGCCCGCCGCCCGCTCGCTCAGCTCCGGCAGCGCCTCCTGCAAGCTCTCGGCCAGCACCACGTGCAGCGTGGCCGTGGCCGACAGCGCCGGCTGCCCGTGGTCCTTCACCACGGCCACCAGCCGCTGCTTCGCCGCGTCCCTCTCCGACACGGCCCGCGCCGTCCGCACCTCGCCGCTGTGCAGCCCCACGCGGAACAGCGCCGCCTCCGACGCCTGCACCAGCTCGTACGACAGCCACGCGTTGCGCCCCGCGTCCGCGTCCACCGCCACCACCTTGGCCACCAGGTACCCGGCCTCGGCAGAGCGCGGCACCACCTCGAACGGCCCCGACGCCCCCGACGCCCCCGACGCCGCCGCGTCTCCCGGCGCCGGCCAGAGCACGCGCGGCGCGTTGTCGTTGCGGTCCAGCACGAAGACGCGCACCGTGGCCGTGGAGCTCCGCGCCGGCGCCCCGCCGTCCTGCGCCCGCACCGCCACCGAGAACTCGCGGCACTGCTCGTAGTCGAAGGAGCGCTGCGCGTACACCGCGCCGCTCCGCGCCTCCACCGACACGTACGCCGCCGCGCCCGCGCTGCCGCCCGCCAGCCAGTAGCTCACGCGGCCGTTGGCGCCCGCGTCCGCGTCCCGCGCCTGCACGCGCACCACCGACGCGCCCGCCGCGTTGTTCTCCGCCACGTACGCGCTGTAGGCCGCCTCCTCGAACACCGGCGCGTTGTCGTTCACGTCCGACACCTCCAGCACCAGCGACGCGCGGCTCCACAGCGGCGGGCTGCCCCGGTCCCTGGCCACCACCGTCACGCGGTGCTCGGACGCCTGCTCACGGTCCAGCGCGCTCGCCGTCACCACCTTGTACGAGCCGCCCGACGACGCCACGATCGACAGCGGCGCCTCGCCCGACAGCTCGCACCACACCTGACCGTTCTCCCCGGAGTCCGGATCGTTCACGTTCAGCAGGGCCACCACGGTGCCGGCGGGGGCGTCCTCGGGCACCGGGCTCGACACCGACAACACCGTGATCTCGGGCGCGTTGTCGTTCTCGTCGATGATGTCGATCTGCACCTTGCAGTGAGCCGTGAGTCCGCCGCCGTCCCTCGCCTCCAGCCCGAAGCTGTATCTACTCTTTTCCTCGAAATCCAGAGGCCCCACTGTCCTCACCTCGCCGCTCTCGCTCTCGACACTGAACAAGGCGCGGACGTCGTCCGGGACGTTGCCGAAGGAGTACGAGACCCGCCCGTTGGAGCCCGCGTCCGCATCCGTGGCTCGCACCTGCAGCACCAGCGACCCCGCCGGCACGTTCTCACGCACTTGGGCCTCGTAGAGGCTTTTGCCGAACACGGGCGCGTTGTCGTTGGCGTCCGTCACGTTGACGCGAATCTGGACAGTCCCCGACCTCACGGGATCCCCGCCATCCACCGCCGTCAGCACCAGCTCAAAGGAGCTCTGCTTCTCCCGGTCCAGCTTTCTCTCCAGCACTAATTCCGGCCACTTGCTTCCATCCGGGCTCTCCTTGACGTCCAGAGTGAAGGCCGGGTTGCCAGTGAGCTGGTACGTCAGCAGAGAGTTGCTGCCCACGTCCGCGTCTCGGGCCATCTCCAGCGGAAAACGAGCACCAGGGAGCGTCAACTCTGCGATCTCGAGGTCGAGAGCAGCCTTGCTGAAGGTCGGCGCGTTGTCGTTGATGTCCTGGATGGCCACCTCGACGTGGAAAACGTTGAGCGGGTTCTGCACCAGCGCCTCGAAGCTGACGGAGCAGGACGCCGACTCGCCGCACATCTCCTCCCGGTCCAGCCTCTCGCTCACGTACAGGTTCCCGCTCTCCCCGCTCACGCCGAAGTATTGCTTCTCCGCGCTGAGACGCAGCTTGCGCGCCGGCAGCTCCGCCGGGCTCAGCCCCAGGTCCCGCGCCAGCGGCCCCACCAGCGACCCTCTGCCCAGCTCCTCGGGGATGGCGTAGCGGATCCGCTCCGACGCCGCCGCCGCCGCCGCCCGGCAGCACAAGCCCAGCAGCAAAGCGCCCAGCAGCAGCACCAGCACTCGCCCGCCTGCTCGCCGCCGGCTCCCACTCTCCCGCTGCCTCTCACCGACCGCCATTCTCGCCAGCGCTCGCCGCGCTCCTCCCTCCTGACGCTGCGCCGGCTCCGGCTGCGGCTGCGGCTCCAGCGCCGCTCCGCGTCGGCCAACAGCGGCACCCGGAGGCGCCGCCACGATACTGCAGCCGGCCGGTGACCGCGCTGCCGGGGGACCAGGCTTTCGGCTGGTGTTCAGTGTCCGTCCCCAGCTTTAAGTTCCTCTTTTATGATAATGAGGAAGAGCAGCGAATCCTACTGCAACTCCAAAGGCTTTTAAAAGTGAGATAGGCTGCCACGTACTTTTGGGTCATCTCCTTCAGCTGCAGCGAATCGTCGGTTGGAAATATTACTGGCAGAGCAGTAAATAAAGGAACTCAGTTGCTCTTTACAAAATCCAGGTGGAAGTATAAGAGGAAGAAATATTTTATAGGTAGGGAAGACTTTAAGAGCGTTATAGCATTCTGTCAATTCCTTTCAATTCTGATTTCCTCACCTAGGATGAATCTTAGAAGGAAATATTTGTGTTGGTGTAATCAATAAACAGTCAGAAATAGAATTAAGTATAAGTCATGTCTGGAAGTTGTTTCTGTCTTCCCTGCATTTCTTCCATTTGCTCAAGGATGTCTCCGATGTTTGTCCCACTGTTGATTTTTATTTTAGGGAGAACAACAGTTACACTGAGAAATTTGTCACCCTGAAGATAGTGTCTATAGCTCGATGCTAAGATAGCAGAAGAATACGTACTGATTCATTTGTGATTAATAGAATTTTCTTCTTTTCCTTCTCTATACTTGAGGGTCTGACAACAGAAAGGTCAAAGCCAAGCTGACATTTTCAGGGGAGCATAAAATGGTTTGGGTCAAAACGGACCGTTAATGATCACCTAGTCCTACCCCTCTGTCATGGGCAGAGACATCCTTCACTAGATCACATTGCCCAAAGCCCTGTCCAACTAGACCCTGAGATTTTCCAGTGATGGCACATTGATAAGTTCTCTGGGAAATCTGTTTCCGTGTCTCACCACCCCGATCATAAAAACAGTGAGCCAATTGAAACCTACCCTCTTTCATTTTAAAACCATTGCCCATTATCCTGTCATGACACACCCTGACAAAAACGTTTCTCTCTTTCTCATAAAGTCCCCTTTCATATTATAAAAAGGTGCAATAAGGTCTCCCCAGAGCCTTCTCTTCTCCAAGCTGAAGAACCTCTACTCTCTTAGCCCTTCTACACAGCAAGTAGGATTCTTCCAGTCCTTTCTTCATTTACTGGTCCTTCTCTGGACCTACTCCAACTGCCCCATATCTTTTTCAGCTGTGGGCCCCAGAGCTGGACACAGCACTCCAGATAGGGTCACATGAAAGTGGAGTAGAGGAGGAGAACACCCTCCCTCGACCTGCTGACCGCGCTACTTGTTATGCAGCTGAGGATATGACTGGCTTTCTGAACAGCGACAGCACATGGCCAGCTTATGTCCCATTTGTCACCCACCAGCACCCCCAGTCATCCTCCACAAGGTTGCTCTCACTCCCCCTCTATGTATTGAAACTGTGGATTGTACCGACCCAGGTGCAGGACCTTCCACTTGGCCTTCTAGAACTTCATGACATTTACAAGGAACAGCTACTCCAGCCTATCCACTTCCCTCTGGACACCATTCCTTCCCTGTGGCAAATCAACTGCGCCACTCAGTTTGGTGTCAGTGTTGTGGATTAACCGAGCTGACCTTCCCCATTTCATCAGACACCCTGAGGACGGGCTGTAGCTCATGACAAGCAAGGCAAGAGTGAGAAATGTACAGAAATGAACGGATAACTTGCAATAATATTTCTTAGGCTGAACGTATTGAGCAGAAGGAACAGAAATTCCCACTCCCACACATTATCATTCTATGACAGAACATGGGCAGCTT
>NW_015092202.1:0-2890 GCF_001431845.1 Calidris pugnax | reverse complement strand
GGTTTTGGGGTTTTTTGGGGTGGATTTGGCTGGATTTGAGGCAGATTTGAGGCAGATTTGGCTGGATTTGTGTGTCCCCCCCCCTCCCCCCGTGGCAGGCGGGGCCCCCCCCCTCCCCCCGTGCCAGGCGGGGGCCCTGGGCCGGCGGGGGCTGCTGGAGCTGGTGGCCCGGGGGGGGTTTGGGTGGATTTGGGTGAATTTGGGGTGTATTTGGGGTTTTGGGGTGGATTTGGGTGGAATTTGGCTGGAATTGGGTGGGTTTGGGGTGGATTTGGGTAGATTTGAGGCAGATTTGTCTGGATTTGAGGCAGATTTGTCTGGATTTGGGTAGATTTGAGGCAGATTTGGGTGGATTTGGGTGGACTTGAGGTTGTTTGGGGTTGATTTGGGTGGAATTTGGCTGGCTTTGGGTACATTTGAGGCAGATTTGAGGCAGATTCAGGTGGCTTTGGGGTATTTTGGGGTGGATTTGGGGTTTTTTGGGGTGGATTTAGGTGGAATTGGGCTGGATTTGGCTGGAATTGGGTGGTTTTGGGGTTGTTTGGGGTTGATTTGGGTAGAAATTGGCTGGATTTGGGTAGATTTGTGGCAGATTTGGGTGCCTTCGGGGGGTCTGTCCCCCCCAGCCCCCCTCCCCAGCCGTGTGTCCCCCTCCCCCCGTGGCAGGCGGGGCCCTGGGCCGGCGGGGGCTGCTGGAGCTGGGGGCCCGGGGGGGGTTTGGGTGGATTTGCGTGAATTTGGGGTTGATTTAGGTAGAATTTGGCTGGATTTGGGTAGATTTGAGGCAGATTTGGGTGGATTTGGGGGTGTTTGGGGTTGCTTGGGGTGGGTTTGGGGTGGATTTGGGTTTTTTGGGATGGATTTGGGTGGATTTGGGGTCTTTTGGGGTTGCTTGGGGTGGATTTGGGTAGATTTGAGGCAGATTAGGGTAGATTTGAGGCAGATTTGGGTGGTTTTTGGGGGTGGATTTGGGTGAATTTGGGGTGGATTTGGGTTTTTTTGGGTGGATTTTGATGGAATTTGGGTGGATTTGGGTTCTTTTGGGGTGGATTTGGGTGGGTTTGGAGTTTTTTGGGTGGATTTGGGTGGAATTTGGGTGGATTTGGCCGAAACTGGGTGGGTTTGGGTAGATTTGAGGCAGATTTGGGTAGATTTGAGGCAGATTTGGGTGGCTTTGGGGTTTTTTGGAGTGGATTTGGGTGGAATTTGGCTGGATTTGGGTGGCTTTGGGTGGATTTGGGTGGAATTTGGGGGAATTTGGGGTGTATTTGGGGGGTTTAGGCTGGATTTGGGTGGATTTTGGGTATTTTGGGGTGGATTTAGGTGGAATTGGGCTGGATTTGGTTGGAATTGGGTGGTTTTGGGGTTTTTTGGGGTGGATTTGGCTGGATTTGAGGCAGATTTGAGGCAGATTTGGCTGGATTTGTGTGTCCCCCCCCCTCCCCCCGTGCCAGGCGGGGGCCCTGGGCCGGCGGGGGCTGCTGGAGCTGGTGGCCCGGGGGGGGTTTGGGTGGATTTGGGTGAATTTGGGGTGTATTTGGGGTTTTGGGGTGGATTTGGGTGGAATTTGGCTGGAATTGGGTGGGTTTGGGGTGGATTTGGGTAGATTTGAGGCAGATTTGTCTGGATTTGAGGCAGATTTGTCTGGATTTGGGTAGATTTGAGGCAGATTTGGGTGGATTTGGGTGGACTTGAGGTTGTTTGGGGTTGATTTGGGTGGAATTTGGCTGGCTTTGGGTACATTTGAGGCAGATTTGAGGCAGATTCAGGTGGCTTTGGGGTATTTTGGGGTGGATTTGGGGTTTTTTGGGGTGGATTTAGGTGGAATTGGGCTGGATTTGGCTGGAATTGGGTGGTTTTGGGGTTGTTTGGGGTTGATTTGGGTAGAAATTGGCTGGATTTGGGTAGATTTGTGGCAGATTTGGGTGCCTTCGGGGGGTCTGTCCCCCCCAGCCCCCCTCCCCAGCCGTGTGTCCCCCTCCCCCCGTGGCAGGCGGGGCCCTGGGCCGGCGGGGGCTGCTGGAGCTGGTGGCCCGGGGGCTGCGGGACTTGCCCTACGCGGCGCTGGTGCTGCCCTGGGACCTGCGGCGCCGCGGCGTCACCCGCACGCGACGGTACCACTTCGCCCGCGACGCACGGAGCATCTGGGGCGCCATCCGCAGGTGAGGGAGGCACCAGGGGGTCCTCGGGGGTGCTAGGGGGTCCTCGTGCCTCCTTGTGCTTCTTCCTGTGGCCTCCTGTGGCCTCCTGTGGCCTCCTGTGGCCTCCTGTGGCCTCCTGTGGCCTCCTGTGGCCTCCTGTGGCCTCCTGTGGCCTCCTGTGGCCTCCTGTGGCCTCCTGTGGCCTCCTGTGGCCTCCTGTGGCCTCCTGTGGCCTCCTGTGGCCTCCTGTGGCCTCCTGTGGCCTCCTGTGGCCTCCTGTGGCCTCCTGTGGCCTCCTGTGGCCTCCTGTGGCCTCCTGTGGCCTCCTGTGGCCTCCTGTGGCCTCCTGTGGCCTCCTGTGTTCCCCTTGTGGGTCCTTGTGGGTCCTCGTGGGTCCTCGTGCCTCCTTGTGCTTCTTCCTGTGGCCTCCTGTGGCCTCCTGTGTTCCCCTTGTGGGTCCTTGTGGGTCCTTGTGCTTCCTCGTGCTTCCTTCTGTGTTCCCCTTGCGGGTCCTCGTGGGTCCTTGTGGATCCTCGTGCCTCCTCTTGTGGGTCCTCGTGTGTCCTCGTGGGTCCTTGTGCTTCCTCCTGTATCCTCCTGTCTTCCCCTTGTGGGTCCTCGTGCCTCCTCATGCTTCCTCGTGCTTCTTTCTGTGTTCCTCTTGTGGGTTCTTGTGTGTCCTTGTGGGTCCTTGTGGATCCTCGTGCTTCCTCCTGTGTTCTCCTGTGTTCCCCTTGTGGGTCCTTGTG
>NW_015092201.1:0-1332 GCF_001431845.1 Calidris pugnax | reverse complement strand
GACTGTCAATATTACATCCAGGGAATCACGTTATTAAGTTGCCTGGAGTTGCCTGGAGAAGAGAAGGCTCTGGGGAGACCTTATAACGGCCTTTCAATACCTGAAAGGAGCCTACAGAAGAGCTGGAGAGGGACTCTTTGCAAAGAAGAGTAGCGACAGGACAAGGGGCAATGGTTTTAAGCTGGTGGAGGGGAGATTTAGGTTAAATACTAGGAAGAAATTCTTTACAGTGAGGGTGGTGAGGCACTGGAACAGGTTGCCCAGGGAGGTCGTGGATGCCCCATCACTGGAGGTGTTCAAGGCCAGGCTGGATGGCTATTTGAGCAACCTGCTCTAGTGGGAGGTGTCCCTGCCCATGGCAGGGGGGGTTGGAACTAGATGATCTTTAAGGTCCCTTCCAACCCAAACCATTCTATGATTCTATTCTATGATTAAATACCAGGAAGTCTGTAGTAGCCCTTGTCTCCGAGCGTAGAATTAACTGCCGCGTCTCGGTGTTCTCAGGAACCACTTCAAAAGCCCTTTGAGATTGGTGGGGGACTTCTCTACCCACTTCAAAGGGGCCCTGGCTCGTGGGTGTACAGAACAGGGTGCACCGGTTAATTTTTAAACTCCCATTACCTGAAAACTTCTTGTAAAGTGTACTGGAGCGTAGGGCTGGGGACGAGCTTGCTGTAACACTTGACAAGGCACAGCTGAAGGACTGGGATTAGGGATTTCTTTCTTCACTGTTTATCTTTTTATGCCCCACACATGCCTTTTAATCATTCCTTGTAATCATTTACCTGTGTTTTCTACTGTCCTGCACCTTTTGTGCATAGTCGTTCCCCTTGTGGCAGCCCACCCAGCGATGCGTGGGATGCAGCAAGGTTCTGCAGAACTCAGGACTTGCCTGAGTTGACCTTACATTTCTGAGCAGCCCAGAGGTTTAGAAACCACAGCCGTGTTTGAGTCCAGCCCATACCACCCCTTGGGTGGCTCTGTAGGACACGTGCTGGCTTGGCAGAGAGCTGGGTGGCCATCCCTCCCTGCTGAACATTAGGAAGGAATTTTTCACAGAAAGAGTGGTTGGGCATTGGAAAAGGCTGCCCAGGGAGGTGGTTGAGTCACCATCCCTGGACGTGTTTAAGAGCCATTTAGATGTGGTGTTGGGGGAAAAGGTGTAGGGGAGAACTTTGTAGAGTAAGGATGATGGTTGGACTTGATGATCCCAAGGGTCTTTTCCAACCTAGATAATTCTATGATTCTAAGTCACAGAAGGAGTGTAGGAATGAATTTCCCTGTTTAGCCACCGGAGTAAATGAAATCCACATTAGTTAGTCCCAGCTGGTT
>NW_015092200.1:0-1297 GCF_001431845.1 Calidris pugnax | reverse complement strand
CTCGTTGCCCCCCCCCCCCCCCCCCCTCAGGGCGACTCGGGAGGTCCCCTGGTGTGTGGGGAGGAGCTTCAGGGCATCGTCTCCTGGGGGATGCAGGTCTGCGGGCAACGGGGCAAACCGGGGGTCTACACCCGCGTCTGCCAGTTCACCCCATGGATCCAGGACACCATGAGGAGGAACAGCCACCCCTGAGCCCACCACCCCACCCCCCCAAGAGGTCTTCTCCTGGCCCCGGCCCACCCCAGACCATCAGGGGTCTTCTCCCACCCCCCAAGGCCTGGAGAAGAGCTCCTGGAATAAAGTCCTGTGAAACGTGGTCATCTTCTGGTGGGCCGTGGCCACCAAATGGGACTTGGGGGGCAGGGGGAGGGTGGTGGCCACCATGAGATGGTGAGGGAGTTGGTCACCCTGGTTCTGAGGGGTGGGGTTGGTGGCCACGGGGGGCGGGGGGTGACTCGTGGCCAAGCGTGGTGGCAACGGTGGCAACCACATGTGTGGGGCCGGTGGCCGTGGTGGCAACGTCCAACCACACGTGCAGTGATGGTGGCCACGGTGGGCAACCTTCAGGTCTGGAGAACACGTGTCCAGGTCTGGAGGACATGTATGTCCACATCTGGAGAACATGTGTCCAGGTCTGGAGGCCACGTTTGTCCAGGTCTGGAGATCACGTATCCAGATCTGGAGGACACGTTATGTCCATGTCTGGAGAACATGTGTCCAGGTCTGGAGGACATGTATGTCCACATCTGGAGAACATGTGTCCAGGTCTGGAGGACACGTGTGTCCAGGTCTGAAGATCACATGTCCAGGTCTGGAGATCACGTGTCCAGGTCTGGAGATCACGTGTCTGGATGTGGAGGACACGTATGTCCAGGTCTGGAGGACATGTGTGTCCAGGTCTGGAGGACATATATGTCTAGCTTTGGAGGACACGTGTGTTCAGGTCTGAAGATCACATGTCCAGGTCTGGAGGACATGTATGTCCAGGCCTGGAGATCACGTGTTCAAGTCTGGAGGCCACGTATGTCCACATCTGGAGAACATGTGTCCAGGTCTGGAGGACACGTATGTCCAGGTCTGGAGGCCATGTATGTCCAGGTCTGAAGATCAAGTGTCCAGGTCTGGAGATCACATGTCCAGGTCTGGAGGCCACGTATGTCCACACACGTGTCCGTCCAGGTCTGGAGATCACGTGTCCGGATGTGGAGGACACAAATGTCCAGGTCTGGAGGCCACGTATGTCCACAGCAGGACAACACGCGTGTCCAAGCCTGGAGGACACGCGTGTCCATCTCAG
>NW_015092199.1:3402-4826 GCF_001431845.1 Calidris pugnax | reverse complement strand
GAATCATAAAATCATAGAATGGTTTGAGTGGGAAGGAACCTCAAAGATCATCTAGTTCCAACCCATCTGCTATGGGTAGGGACACCTTCCACTAGACCAAGTTACTCAAAAAATTACTCACATAAATCCTGACATTTCATATATTAATAGTATCTTTCCCCACGTTTACTGAAAAATGTTATCTGGAATGATAGCTAAAAGAAAAAGGGGAAGAGCCCCACAATTAAACAGCAACTTTAACAAAAATAGCAAAGTGGTTTGTAATAAGATTTCTAATTTGAACTGTGGAAAACTAAAGGAATTTTAACACTGGTAGAATTTTGCAAAATTGCATTTCTTCTCTCTTTTAAATAATTATTTTTAATTCCCTTTAACTGGTAGTGAGGTAAATCAGATGATGCCCTCACTAATGAAAGCATTGTCAAAAAGTAAAAAAAAAAGACTTAGTATTAGGGTACTTCATATGCTGTCTTTTAGCTACCTTTTAATAAGAATAATATTGAAATCCTGATTTAGAAGATAGGATTTTAAATGGCAAGTCCATACAAATGTGTTCATTTGTCCAGCCCTGTTGCGTATAAATACTCACAACTTATTACATCCATAGGTATAGACACATATGGTTCTGTATACTCAGGCATGTACTTTTGTCTGTGCACTTCTTCGTTTTACGGATTCACACCAACGCAGCTATACTTTTCAAAGAGTTTTACCAGCCTGAGCTATATTAAATGAGGATAAGGAAACAAAGATAAACAAACCACTTACACTGTTTTGCCAGGTCTGGTTTTGCACACAGCATTCCACTTACACCTGCTCTCTGGCCTAGGACTGAGCTTTATCTGAAAAATTTGCAGCAACACTAATATCTGCATTTGGTGAAGGGAACTTGACCCTCCTTGAGAAAGAACAGTGTCTTGCAGAATCAGGTCCTAAGATGGCCAAAAGTAATTTAGTCACTTGAGAAATGACAGGACTCTGCTTCATAGCTCAGTCTCCCTTTTCCAGATACTCCACTGCTGGAGGTGCTTTGTGCTTTATTGTTGCACTTTGTAGTAATTTTATTCCTGGAAATTAACAAGTGGGAAAGCAGAAGGATGATTTGTATCTGTTAGTTTGGCTAGAGAAAACATACAGCTGTGGGCTTTCCTCTACTTCCTATTCCATTCTCCATAAAGTTAATTAAGTACATTAGGATTCAGAGATGTCTCATATAGAGTCCGTTTCAGATAAGATGACTCAAACTTGGGCAGAGGAGCCCGTGTGCTTACTTATTCCTCCCCTCCCACCATGAAAAACAAAGCAGCTTTATCTGGGGGAAGGAAGGAAGGAAGGAGAAAAGAGAATTGCTTTGCCAGGATCTCACCACAAAAGATAAAGCAATGTACAGGGAAAACAGCTAATGAGTCCATCATTACACATCT
>NW_015092199.1:1702-3242 GCF_001431845.1 Calidris pugnax | reverse complement strand
CCTTCCTTCCTTCCTTCCTTCCTTCCTTCCTTCCTTCCTTCCTTCCTTCCCTCCCACTCTCTCCCTCATTCCCGGGGGAGGCAGGTGGGTGCCAGGTGCTGCTCCTCCCTTACGGAAAATTCTGGGGTATTTTCTGCCTGTTTTGGCCCAGGTGGGGCAGGGAGGGGGCTGCCCGGGGGGGTCTGTCCCATGGCTCAGCCCCAGCCCTCTCCGGGTCCTTCGGAGGTGGCTCCTTCCTCTCCATGCTTCATTTTAGTGGTGAGGTCCGGAGGGGTGTGCACCACCACCGTGCACCAGCACCGTGCACTAGCATCATGCACCAGTGCTGAGCACCGTGCACCAGCATTGTGCACCAGCACCCAGTGCTTTGCACCGGCACCGTGCACCAGCATCCAGCACTGTGCACCAGTACCATGCACCAGTGCCCAGCACCATGTCCATGGTGTGCACTGTGCACGTGCTGTGCACCAGTAAGTGTCCAGCACTGTGCACCAGTAACATGTACCAGTGCCCAGCATCGCTCACCAGCACAATGCACCAGTACCCAGCATCATGTCACTGCTGTCCACTGTTCACCAGTGCCGTGCACCACCACTCAGCATTGCTCACCAGTGCCTAGCACCATGTCCAGTGCTGTGCACTGTTCACCAGTGCTGTGCACCAACATCCAGCATCACTCGCCAGCGCCCAGCACCATGTCCAGTGCTGTGCACTGTTCACCAGTGCTGTGCACCAACACCAAGCATCACTCACCAGTGCCAGGCATCATGTCCAGTACTGTGCACTGTTCACCAGTGCTGTGCACCAACACCAAGCATCACTCACCAGCACCCAGCACCATGTCACTGCTGTGCACTGCTCACCAGTGCCATGCACCAGCACTCAGCATCGCTCACCAGCACCATGTCCAGTGCTGTGCACCATGCACCATTGCCATGCACCAATGCTCACCAGCACCACATTCGGTGCCGTGCACCGTGCACCAGCACCATGCACCAGTGTCCAACACTGTGCACCAGCACCCAATCCCATGTGCGTTGCTGTGCACCGTTCACCAGTGCCGTGCACCAACACCCAGCACCGCTCACCAGCCCCAGTGGGACCCTCCTGCCTCTTTCCTCTCCAGTCCTGCTCCCTCCATCCCCCCCCCGGGCTGTGATTTATCGGGGGCGGCGGTCCCCGCCATAAATCCTGCCCCGCGGCCGCTCCAGCCCCCGGAGCTGCCTGATAAATATTTAATCCGCCTCATAAATCACAGGGGGGAGCAGAGCGGGGGTCTCCCACGGCTCCGGCACCCATTCCGGCCTCTTGGCACCAGCCGGGTCCAAAACCCAACCCTGGGGCTTGGAAACTGGGGGTGAAGCTCTTTCCCCCCCCCATTCTCCCCCAAAACCCCGAAGAAATTGGGTTTTTTCCCCCTGGGCTGTGGACCCCGGGAGCATCCCTGCGCGGCGCGAGGTGTTTAGGCCTCGCTGTGAGTCAGGCTTTGCTGGCGGGTTTAATGAGGCATCAGCTGGGAGAGGCCGGGCAGGGAGGGGGG
>NW_015092199.1:0-370 GCF_001431845.1 Calidris pugnax | reverse complement strand
ACTGGACACGGCACCGGGATCATGACCCCCCCACCCCCCCGCAACACCGTGGGGACCCCAGTCCCCAACCCCAATGGAGGGTAAATCTCCTGTTGGTTGGTGATTTCCTGGAACGGTGCCTTTCCCCCCTCCTCTCCGCCCCCCCCACTGGAAAAATCCCATTTCACGGGAATAATGGACTTTTTCTTTCCCCTCTTTGTGGCTTTTGATGATTTTTCCCTCTCTTTGCCGGTGCCCGCCGGCCCCCCCTCCGGCAGCACCCGAGTTCGGTTGCAACAGGCTGGCTGAAACCCCCTCCTTCGAAAAAAAAACCATCAGATTTTGATAAAAAACTGTATTTCTGTCCCCCTGCACAGGCTGGGGGGGCTGA
>NW_015092198.1:1436-2305 GCF_001431845.1 Calidris pugnax | reverse complement strand
TTAAGGAACTGGACTAATGAACATGGATTGAGCTGGTACCAGGAAAACTGCTCATTAAGGGATGGGATTAATGATTGTCCAGAGAAACAACACTGGGAGAGAACCCGCTCGTTAAGGAACTGGAGTAATGAAGATGGATTTAATTAGTACCAGGAAAGCCTCTCATTAAGGGATGGGATTAATTAGCGTCCAGAGAAACGGTGTTGGGAGAGAACCCGCTCGTTGAGGAACCGCCCTAACGAACACCTGGCACCCGCTCATTAAGGGATGGGGCTAATTAGTGGCGGGACGCTGTTGGGAGAGAACCCGCTCGTTAAGGAGCCGCCCTAATGAACTTCCGGGCTCCTCGTTAAGGGACGGGGTTAATGAGTGGGAAAGGAGAAACGGCTCATTAAAGGCCCAGAGGGAGGAGCCCGGTTTGTGAACGAAGCGATTTTATGAATGAAGCGATTTGTGAATGAACCAGTTTATGAATGAGCCGATTTATGAATGAGCCGTTGGTGAGTGACCCCCCCCAGGGCAGCAGAGTCCATCCCAGTCCCCTCCCAGTGCCCCCAGTCCCCTCCCAGTGCTATCCCAGTCCCATCCTACGCCTCCCACTCCCTTCCCAGTGCCTCCCAGTGCTCTCCTCCCCCTCCCAGTGCTCCCAGTTGCCCCCCCCCAGCAGGTCACTGGTGCCATTTGTCTTTATTGAGCCACGACGGGACGATTCAGCCGACACAGAAACCCAGCAGGGGCCGGACTGGGACAAACTGGGAGGCCGCTGGGCCAGACTGGAAGGCCCCCCCAACCCCTTCCTTCTTCCCAGGGAGGGGTCCCAGTGCCCCCCCCCCCCCCTCCCCCCCCCCCCCACCGGGGGCATTGCGGCA
>NW_015092198.1:0-952 GCF_001431845.1 Calidris pugnax | reverse complement strand
GGCCCCCCAGTGCCTTCCCAGTGCCTTCCAGTGCTCCCCTCCCCTTTCCAGTGCTCCCAGTGCCAGCTAGGAAACCAGCCCCACTGCTCCCAGTGCCTTCCCAGTGCTCCCTTCCTCTTGCTCCCAGTGCTCCCCTTCCCTGTGCTCCAACTCCCCCTGTTCCCAGGGTTCCCCCCCCCAGTGCCCCCAGTTCCCCCCCCCCAGCAGGTCACTGGTGCCATTTGTCTTTATTGAGCCACGACGGGACGATTCAGCCGACACAGAAACCCAGCAGGGGCCGGACTGGGACAAACTGGGAGGCCACTGGGCCAGACTGGAAGGCCCCCCCCACCCCTTCCTTCTTCCCAGGGAGGGGTCCCAGTGCCCCCAGTCCCATCCCAGTGCCTCCCAGTATAGACCATAACTCCCTCCCAGTGCCTCCCAGTAACCCCATAACGCTCTCCCAGTGCTTCCCAGTCTCATCACAGTCCCTCCCAGTAAGACCATAATGTTCTCCCAGTGCCCCCAGTCCCTCCCAGTCCCATTCTACTCCTCCCAGTCCCTTCCCAGTGCACTCCCAGTCCCATCCCACCTCTCCCAGTGCACTCCCAGTCCCATCCCAGTGCACTCCCAGTCTGACCCAGTCCCATGCTACCTCTCCCAGTGCCCTTCACTCCCAGTGCCTCCCAGTCCCATCCCACAATCCCATCCCACTACATCCCAATCCCTATCCCAGTCCTGTCCCACCACATCCTGGACCCAATCCCAGCTCCATCCCAGACCCATCCCACTGCATCCCGATCCCTATCCCAGTCCCATCCCACTCCATCCTTCCAGTCCCATCCCAGTGCCCCCAGTCCCATCCCAGTCCCATCCCAGTGCCCCCCAGTTCCATCCCAGTGCACTCCCAGTCCCATCCTACCTCTCCCAGTCCCCCCCAGTCTCATCCCAGTGCCTCCCAGTCCCTTCCCAG
>NW_015092197.1:0-1655 GCF_001431845.1 Calidris pugnax | reverse complement strand
CGGGGTCCCAGCTCAGATTTGGGGGTCCCAGGATGAATTTTGGTGGCCCCAGGTTGGATTTTGGGGTCCCTGGGCAGGTTTGGGGGGGTCTCAAGTTGACTTTTAGGGCTTCCAGCTCAGGTTTTGGGGTCCCAGGGCAGGTTTAGGTGGCCCCAGGATGAATTTTGGTGGCCACAGGTTGGATTTTGGTGGTCACAGGTTAGATTTTGGTGGCCCCAGATCAGTTTTTGGGTCTCAGGATGAGTTTTAGGGTCCCAGGATGGATTTTGGGGGTCCCAGCTCAGATTTGGGGGTCTCAGGATGAGTTTAGGTGGCCCCAGGATGGATTTTGGTGGCCCCAGCTCAGTCTTGGTGGCCCCAGCTCACTTTTGGGGGTCCCAGGCTGGATTTTGGTGGCCCCAGGATGGATTTGGTGGTCCCAGATTGGATTTTGGTGGTCCCAAGTTGGGTTTTTGGGGTCCCAGAGCAGGTTCAAGTAGCCCTGAGTTTTAGGGTCCCAGGATGGATTTTGGGGGTCCCAGCTCAGATTTGGGGGTCTCAGGATGAGTTTAGGTGGCCCCAGGATGGATTTTGGTGGCCCCAGCTCAGTCTTGGTGGCCCCAGCTCACTTTTGGGGGTCCCAGGCTGGATTTTGGTGGCCCCAGGATGGATTTGGTGGTCCCAGATTGGATTTTGGTGGTCCCAAGTTGGGTTTTTGGGGTCCCAGAGCAGGTTCAAGTAGCCCCAGGTTGGATTTTGGTGGCCCAATCTCAGTTTTTGGGGTCCCAGGCTGGATTTAGGTGGCCCCAGGTTGGATTTTGGTGGCCCAATCTCAGTTTTGGGGTCCCAGGCTGGATTTGGGTGGCCCAATCTCATTTTTGGTGGCCCCAGGTTGGATTTTGGTGGCCCAATCTCAGTTTTTAGGTCCCAAGTTGGATTTGGGTGGCCCCAGGTTGGATTTTGATGGTCCAATCTCAGTTTTGGTGGCCCCAGGTTGGATTTTGGTGGCCCAATCTCAGTTTTTAGGTCCCAAGTTGGATTTGGGTGGCCCCAGGTTGGATTTTGATGGTCCAATCTCAGTTTTGGTGGCCCCAGGTTGGATTTTGGTGGCCCAATCTCAGTTTTTAGGTCCCAAGTTGGATTTGGGTGGCCCCAGGTTGGATTTTGATGGTCCAATCTCAGTTTTGGTGGCCCCAGGTTGGATTTTGGTGGCCCAATCTCAGTTTTTGGGGTCCCAGGCTGGATTTTGGTGGCCCTGGGTTGGATTTTGGAGTCCCAGGTTGGGTTTTTGGGATCCCAGGGCAGGTTTAGGTGTCCTCAGGTTGGATTTTGGCAGCCCCCGTTGGATTTTGGTGGCCCCAGGCTGGATTTCGGTGGCCCCAGGTTGGATTTTGGTGGCCCAATCTCATTTTTTGGGTCCCACCTTGGATTTGGGTGTCCCCGCTCTGGATTTCGGGGTGCCCCCCCCCATCCTCTCACCGTCCCTGCCGGCGGTGACGTTGACCTCGGGGCCGGGGGGCGCGGGGGGGCCCATGTGTGAGACGCCGTTGGCGGCGCTGACGGAGAAGCCGTAGGTGACGAGGGGCCGGAGGCCGGTGACGGTGACGCCGGGGGCGCGGAGGCGGGAGACCCCCGGGAGGAAGGTCAGGCGGGTGCAGGGGCCGCAGGGGGCGCGG
>NW_015092196.1:3273-4397 GCF_001431845.1 Calidris pugnax | reverse complement strand
GGTTCTTTGGGCCATCCAAGGTCACCTTCTCCCATCTTTGGGGCCATCTAAGCCACCGTAAAGCCCTCCTGGGGCCACCTTGTCCCATCTTCAGGGTTCTTTGGGCCATCCAAGGTCACCTTCTCCCATCTTTGGGGCCATCTAAGCCACCGTGGGGCCACCATGACCCATCCCGAGGCCACTTGAGGTGTCCCTAGGGCCACTTGAGGTGTCCCCAAGGCCACTTGAGATGTCCCCAAGGGCCACCAAAGCCCTCCTGGGGCCACCTTGGCCCATCTTCATTGTTCTTTGGGCCACCCAAGGCCACCTTCACCCATCTTTGGGGCCACCAGACCCATAGCCCACCCTGGGGCCACCTTCCCCCGTGTCCCCCCATCCCGAGGGTGTCCCCAAGGTGTCCCTCCCCCCCATTTTTGGGGACATCACCCACTCATTGTCCCCCCCTTTTCCCCCCCTTTCAGCGGCTCCGCACCGAGAACCGGCTCCTCAAGCAGCGCATCGAGACCCTGGAGAAGGTGAACCCCAAAATCCCCCAAACGCACCCCAAAACCTCCTGGGGGCACCCCAAAACCCCCGGGGGCACCCAAAATACCTCTGGGGGCACCCCAAAACCCCCCAGGGGCACCCAAAATACCCCCAGGGCGCCCAAACCTCCCCAGGGGCACCCAAAATCCCCCCGGGGGCACCCAAACCCCCCTTGGGGGCACCCCAAAACCCCCTGGGGGCACCCAAACCCCTCCAGGGGCCCCCCAAATCCCCTGGATCACCCCAAATCCCCCCCCCTGGGGGCACCCAAAACCCCCTGGGGGCACCAAAAACCCCCTGGAGGCACCCAACACCCCCAAGAGCATCCAACCCCCCAAGGACACCCCAAATCCCCCCGAGGGCACCCCAAAACCCCCTGGGGGCACCCAAAATACCTCTGGGGGCACCCCAAAACCTCCTGGGGGCACCCAAAATCCCCCCAGGGCACCCAAAATACCTCTGGGGGCACCCCAAAACCTCCTGGGGGCACCCAAAATACCTCTGGGGGCACCCAAACCTCCCCAGGGGCACCCAAAATCCCCCCGGGGGCACCCAAACCCCCCCCGGAGCACCCAGCCCCCCCCCACGCCCCCCCACCC
>NW_015092196.1:0-2291 GCF_001431845.1 Calidris pugnax | reverse complement strand
TGCACCTTCCCCTTTTTGGGGAGGGGGGGGAGGAGTGGATTTTGGGGTGAAAAATGGGAGTTTTGGGGCTCGGGGTGGGGGGAGGTTGGGCGAAATGGGGGAAAAACGCTCGTTTTGATGATTTTAAGTCAAAAAATGGGGATTTTGAGCCAAAAAATGGGGGGGTTGGGGTGTGGGTCGTGGGGGGAGAGGCCCTGGGATGGTGTCACCTCCCCTTGTCCTCGGTGTCACCTCCTGGTCCTTGGTGTCACCTTCTGTGGGGCTGGTGTCACCTCCTGTGGGGCTGGTGTCACCTCCCATGGGGCTGGTGTCACCTCCTGATCCTTGGTGTCACCTTCTATGGGGCTGGTGTCACCTCCTGTGGGGCTGGTGTCACCTCCCATGGGGCTGGTGTCACCTCCTGATCCTTGGTGTCACCTTCTATGGGGCTGGTGTCACCTTCCGTGGGGCTGGTGTCACCTCCTTTGTCCTTGGTGTCACCTTCTATGGGGCTGGTGTCACCTCCTTCGTCCTTGGTGTCACCTCCCATGGGGCTGGTGTCACCTCCCATGGGGCTGGTGTCACCTCCCCTTGTCCTCAGTGTCACCTTCTGTGGGGCTTGTCACCCCCCAGGGCTGGTGTCACCTCCCCTTGGGCTTGGTGTCACCTTCTATGGGGCTGGTGTCACCTCCTTGTCCTTGGTGTCACCTCCCGTGGGGCTGGTGTCACCTTCTATGGGGCTGGTGTCACCTCCTGGTCCTTGGTGTCACCTCCCATGGGGCTGGTGTCACCTCCTGATCCTCGGTGTCACCTCCTGTGGGGCTGGTGTCACTTCCTTGTCCTTGGTGTCACCTCCTGTGGGGCTGGTGTCACCTCCTGTGGGGCTGGTGTCACCTCCTTTGTCCTTGGTGTCACCTCCTTTGTCCTCGGTGTCACCTTCTATGGGGCTGGTGTCACCTTCTATGGGGCTGGTGTCACCTCCTTGTCCTTGGTGTCACCTCCTGTGGGGCTGGTGTCACCTCCTGTGGGGCTGGTGTCACCTCCTTGTCCTTGGTGTCACCTCCTGTGGGGCTGGTGTCACCTCCTGTGGGGCTGGTGTCACCTCCTTGTCCTTGGTGTCACCTCCTGTGGGGCTGGTGTCACCTCCTTTGTCCTTGGTGTCACCTCCTTTGTCCTCGGTGTCACCTTCTATGGGGCTGGTGTCACCTTCAATGGGTCTGGTGTCACCCCCTTTGTCCCTTGACCCGCGGTGGGACCGGTGTCACCCCGTCTCCTGGTGTCACCTCATCCCAGCATCACCCCGTGTCCCCGAGTGTCACCCGTTGTCCCCAACATCCCTGCATGTCCCCAGGTGTCACCCCCATGTCCCCAAGTGTCACCTCCTCATCCCCAGCTCACCCCATGTCCCCGATGTCACCTCGTGTCCCCAAGGTCCCCTCCTTGTCCCCTCCACCCCCTTGTCCCCAAGGTCACCTCATGTCCCCCAGGTGTCACCTCATGTCCCCAAGGTCACCTTGTGTCCCCAAGGTCACCTCATGTCCCTCAGGCATCACCTCATGTCCCCAGTGTCACCTCCTTGTCCCCACCACCACCTCGTGTCCCAATGTCACCTCCTTGTCCCCAAGGTCACCTCATGTCCCCAAGGTCTCCTCCTTGTCCCCACCACCACCTCATGTCCCCAAGGTCACCTCCTCATCCACAGCACCACCCCAGGTCCCCAAGTGTCACCTCATGTCCCCAGATGTCACCCCATGGCCCCACCACCACCTCCTTGTCCCCAAGGTCACCTCATGTCCCCAAGGTCACCTCATGTCCCCAGGTGTCACCTTGTGTCACCAAGGTCCCCTCCTTGTCCCCTCCACCACCTCATGTCCCCAAGGTCACCTCATGTCCCCAGGTGTCACCTTGTGTCCCCAAGGTCCCCTCCTTGTCCCCTCCACCACCTCATGTCCCCAAGGTCACCTCATGTCACCCAGGGGTCACCTTGTGTCCCCAAGGTCCCCTCCTTGTCCCCTCCACCACCTTGTGTCCCCAAGGTCACCTCATGTCCCTCAGGCATCACCTCATGTCCCCAGTGTCACCTCCTTGTCCCCACCACCACCTCGTGTCCCCAATGTCACCTCCGTGTCCCCACCACCACCTCATGTCCCCAAGGTCACCTCATGTCCCCAAGGTCACCTCCTTGTCCCCACCACCCCCTTGTCCCCAAGGTCACCTCATGTTCCTCAGGTGTCACCTCATGTCCCCAAGGTCCCCTCCTCATCCCCACCACCACCTTGTGTCCCCAAATGTCACCTCATGTCCCCACCACC
>NW_015092195.1:0-1321 GCF_001431845.1 Calidris pugnax | reverse complement strand
CACCATCAGCCCTGGGCTCCTGGGTGTAAGGTCTGAAGGATTGATTAGCTTGGGAAAAAAATGAAAATAAAAAGATATCCAAACAGAAACTGCTGCGCCGGCCTGAAGGATGGCCTGTGGGAGTGAGGGGAGTGACATTTGTGTGCAGATCTGTTTGTGTGACATCTGCAGCAGGAGCAGAGTTGTGTGTTGTGAAAACACACCTGCGTCCCATCATACGCCAGAGCCTGGGTCTCCTGGTCATAAGCTGAATTCACAGGCAGGGATGGACACCCCTTTGTGAGGATGGACAACCTTTTGCAAAGATGGACAACCCTTTGCAAAGATGGACAATCCTTTGCGAGGATGGACACCCCTTTGTGAATATGGACACCCCTTTGCAAAGATGGACACCCCTTTGCGAGGATGGGCACCCCTTTGCAAAGATGGACAATCCTTTGCAAAGAGAGACACCCCTTTGCAAAGATGGACACCCCTTTGCAAAGATGCACAACCCTTTGCGAGGATGGACACCCCTTTGCAAGGATGGACACCCCTTTGCAAAGATCACGGAATCATGGAATTGTTGGAGTTGGAAGGGACCTCTAGAGATCATCTGGTCCAACTCCCCTGCCAAAGCAGGAACGTCTGGAGCACATTACTCAGGACTGCATCCAGGTGGGTCTTGAAGATCTCCAGAGAAGATCTTCAAGAAGATGGACACCCCTTTGCGAGGATGGACAGCCCTTTGTGAGGATGGACACCTCTTTGTGAGGATGGACACCCTTTTGCGAGGATGGACACCCCTTTGCAAAGATGGACAATCCTTTGCAAAGATGGACACCCCTTTGTGAGGATGGACACCCCTTTGAGAGGATGTACATCCCTTTGCAAGGATGGACACCCATTTGCAAAGATCATGGAATCACAGAATTGTCGGAGTTGGAAGGGACCTCTAGAGATCATCTGGTCCAACCCACCTGCTAAAGCAGGAATGTCTAGAGCACATTACTCAGGACTGCATCCAGGCGGGTCTTGAAGATCTCCAGAGAAGATCTTCAAGAAGATGAACACCCCTTTGTGAGGATGGACACCCGTTTGCAAGGATGTACATCCCTTTCCGAGGATGGACACCCCTTTGCCAGCCTGGACTTCTCCTTGTAGATAGACAAATGTGGTGGCTAAGGGTGCCCAAGGCCTTCAAATACACCTGAAGTAGCTGAGGCAGCGCTCAGTGAGACCAGGCCTCCTGTTCTTGGTACCCAAGGCTGTTAAAGATAGTCGGGATGTGTTTACTGTGGCCACAGTTCTGCACTGGGTGAAATGCAGGGTCAGGAGGGAA
>NW_015092194.1:43683-44693 GCF_001431845.1 Calidris pugnax | reverse complement strand
GGGGGTGACGAGCACGTTAATTGTGAGTAAACGCCAAGGAGAAGGAATGGGCTGAATCTGAAATGGACTAACCCGCTTCAGGTGACCTTCTCTTGGCTTTTTTTTTTGTTTTTTTGTTTTTTTTTGTGAAGGTTTATCGCTTAACCCGGTGCGGGCGCGGGAGGAGCTGCTTTACTGAGGCAGCAAATCCAGGTTTAAGGAATTCTGAGGCGTTAAGTCCCGCCGGTGAGAAGGGAACAGCCCGGGTAGTTCTTCAGGAGCGGTGTCCTTAAAAATAAAAAAGAGATGGCCTAGAGAGAGAGCGCAGGGGGGGTTCCGGACTTTCCTTTTCCTCCTCCCCATGTCAATAAGTTATTAAGTAGGGAAAAAAAAAGAGGAAGAAGAAGAAGGGTTTTGGGAGGAATTAAAAATAATTAATATTGGGTGGCTTCTGGCAAGTCGACCAGCTTTACCGCCGAGCGCCGATCCCCGCCGCAGCCAGTTTGGCTTCCCCGCTGCAAGAAACGCCGCAGGAGCTTCCGCGCTTGGGTTTGGGAAGTTTTATTTAAAAAGTCGAGGAGAAAAAGGGGATAGAAGACTTGTGAAGACGCAAAAAAAAGCAAAAAACCCACGAAACACTCTCGGCTTGGCCGCTGTTGGACTCGTGGACAGAAGCAAGGCCCGACGAGCTCCTCGCTGAGGTGGGTGTTGACAGAAGCAAGGCCCGACGAGCTCCTCGCTGAGGTGGGTGTTTCTATATGTATTTTTTTTATCAATCTAACATGCTGAGGGTTCCTCCATCCTTCCTCCTGCTCGGGAGAAAGTTTGGGGAGCGCGGCCGCGGGTGAGTCCCCGTTGGGCCTCGTTTTGCTGACGAAAAAGGCCAGATTGGTAAAGCTGGGGCTGACGTCACGGCTCGGTTCTGCGCCGGGGGGAGCTCGCGGCGCTGCTGGGAGTTCTCCGGCTTTAGGAGGGGGGTGTTATTGGGGGTTTTTCTCTTCTCCCCGTTGGCTTGGGGGGGGGCTCAGGGG
>NW_015092194.1:38911-43632 GCF_001431845.1 Calidris pugnax | reverse complement strand
GGCACGGAGGGGAGTGTCTCTTTGCCGGCGGCGGGCGTTAGCGGCGTGAGAAATGAGGGCTGTAGCTGCCGCTCAGCGGCAGGAATTAGATGGAGGGATTAATTGAGGCGGCAGGAATTAGATGGAGGGGGTGTGGGGGGGGGATGAATGGAAGCAAAAAGCACTTTCTGCGCTTCAAAATAAAAATCCCCCCCCAAAATCCTCCCCCGAAACCCCCCCGCCAGCCTCTGTGTCTGGCTCGTTCTCGGGGGGTTACGAATACTTTGTCCGGTGACGCAGCGTGGCTGAATGCTGCTTCCTCTTCCTCCTCCTCCTCCAGCCTTCCCTGCCGCAGGGGGTCCGGGGGTTGGCCCCGGTGCCCCTCGCCCCCCCGGTGATGCTTTGCTGGGGGGATTTGGTGTCATTTCTGGTGGGTTTCAGACCTTTTTGTGCCCCGGGGGCGTTGGGGTCCCAGCTCAGACCCGCTGACCCACATACAACGTGGGAAGGGCAAAAAAAACCCCTCCAAAGAGGGCAATTGTGGGTTTTTCTTCTTTCTTCCCAGCTCCCTGGGGTGGGTTCGGCCCCATGCGCGGCAGCGACCGTTTAAATCCCCACTTTTCTCCTTAATCCCTCTGGTCCCGTGGCCGGTTTGTCACCTGGGGTTACCTGTCCTGCCATGGCACCGTCACCCCGGGCAGCGTCCCGGCCCCCGGAATGGGGAAGATTTACCAGCTGGGGGTTTGGTCATGTTAAAAAACAGTGGCCAAGTGGCCTTGGCAAGTGGCTCCTGAACTGGTGGCCAGTTTGGCGTGGTTCTGGGCTACTGGGAGAGGAGGTGGCTGCTGTGGGCAGGGGTCTGTGGCCCCTGGGGGACGGGGACCGTGCCCTTTCCCGGCGAGTGTGCTCGGCTGGATGGTGATGGCAGGAGCTGGGCAGCCATAACGACTCCAGACTAATTGCTTTTCACAAGGGCAGCCTCAGGTTGAAGGTGTTTGAGGAGGAGAGGAGGAAATCTCCCCGTTGGGCTGCGTGTCCGCGTCGTCTCCTCTCCCGTGGTGGTTGGGGAGGTCGGTCCTTGCGGGGCAGGAGCAGGATGGGGTCAGGATTTGGAGCAAAGCCCCGACTCGGTGTCTCCCTCCCGTCGGTTTGCAGGGGGCTGGGGTGGGGGAAATTCACCCCAAAGCCAAATTTCAACTCCAAGTTGGTGTTTGTGACTTCCACGCCCGGTTCCTGGCAGGAGGTGGGTTTTTGTGGTGTCTGTCTCCACCTCGGTGGCCCAAAACACCCCCCAGCAGCCGGCGGGATGGAGTCAGCTGCTGGAGGGAGGCTGGGACTGATTAACTGCAGGGCTTCACCGGCACCAAAAGCTCGTTTTTCCTGTTCACCTGAAATTATTTTAATGATCCCAGAGCTGCGGAAGGTCTCCTCCCCGGGACGGTCTCCTCCTGCGTGGGGGGGATGTGCTGCCCCCCCCCTCCTGCCCGGGGGTCTCTGGGGTCACTTCTGCTGGGACACCGTCTCCCTACACTCAGGATGGGGCCCTTCCTTGAGGAAAATCTGAAGGATTTTAGGTGTTTTTTGGAATGTCTGCGCAGCCAAGCGCTCCAGCCCCCCACTGCTGCGGGAGGGGAGCCAGAGGCGAGGGGAGAACGGGGATCTCTTCCAAGGAGCAGCTGCTGGAATCCCCTGCTTGAAAATAAATTTTAACAGCTTTTTGTGGTTTTGGGTGGTGCTGCTGTAAGGAACTGCCCCCCCTTCCCCCCCCGGGACTCAGTGCTTCCCCTCCCCTCCTCACACACAGAGTCTCTGCTGAGTCTCCTCTTGTGTTCAGGCAGCACAATGTCAAATGGCTTTTTTTTAAAATTTATTTATTTTAGTTGTTGGGGTTTTTTTGCCTCCCTGGAAGAAAAAATGCCGTGTAATTCCAAATAACCAAAAGCCAGTGTTGATTCCGCCCGGGGTTTGTGCAATCCGGCGCTTGGCAAAAAAAAACCCCTATTGCAGAAAAAGGAGCCCTTTTAGGTCAAGCTGCTGGAAAAGAGGGTCCCGGGGGGGAGGGGGGGTAGGGAGGATCAGCTCCTGGCCGGGGTCCGGGTAGATCCTCCTGGTTTTGGGTGTGAAACCGGGGGAACCGGGGCCGCTCTGGGGACAGAGGTCAGTTTGGGGCTGCCCCAGGAGGATGTTGTGGTGTAAATAAAATTAACTGATCCGGGGGGGTGTGGGGTTTATCTCGCTGCTGTTTACGGGACGCGGGGCCCTCGAGCCGCCCAGCCCCGTTTTGGGGTGTTTTACTCTATTTACAGCTCCCAGGGAGAGCTCTGGGTGCCCGTGGGGACTGGTGGCTTCGTTTACCGGTCCCCACCGGTGCTGTGGCACCGAACCGGTCTGGATGTCACCGAGGACTTGACCATTGGCTCGAAACACAGCTTTTTGGCAAAGACTTGGGTTGTTCTCAGTGTTTTTTCCGCTCACTACGGCGACCAGCAGGACCAAGGGTTGTTTTTCTTGGTGTTTTTTTTTTTTTACACTTTTATTCCGTTCCGTGTGCTGGGGGGTCGATGCTCCGTCGTGGCCCAGGACCCTCCGGCTGCTCCGTGGGGCTGGTCTGGCTCCTCCTGGGCCTGGGGGGGGGCCCTTGGAGAGGAACTGGGGTGTTTTATCCTCATTTTTGCCCCCTCTCTCCTGCTACGGGCTGTTTGTACCAAGAATTACCTTCACCAGAAGCTGCTTTGGGGGGAACCTTGCCCTCTCCCCCCCAGCTGGAGCAGTTTAGGGTCGGGTCAGGCTGTTTCCAGAGCGGCCATCACTCCACATGTTTTTTAAGATTTTTTTTGGGGGTTTTTTGTTTTAAGCTCTTTGCGTTTTACGATAGGAATTAAATCCCTCCCGCCGGGCCCCGCTGCCAGCGCCTGAGTCAGGGCCGTGCCGGGAACGGAGCGGAGGCTCCGGCCGGAGCCTCTCGCTGTTTTGGGAACCGTATCCAAGCGGAGCCGCTGCTGGAGCCCCACGGCCGGGCCAGCGGGAGCCACGGCTGGAGCCCCACGGCCGGGACGGGGCCAGCGGGAGCCACGGCCACCGAGTCCACGGAGCGGAGCCACCGGCCCCAGGGCTGGATCCTGCCTGGAAAACCACGGGGGTGGCTCCAGACTGGGACTCCCCACTCTCCTGTGTCTCCTGGCCCGGCATCCCACAGGGAAAGCAGGCTCCTGAGCTGCTTAAAATAACGAGGGTCACCTTTTTGGGGTATAAAAGTGGTGCCACGATGGTGTGACCCACCGAGGCGGTGCCTGGTGCCCTTGTGCCACCAGCCCCGAGCCCGTGTCGTGGTTCAGGTCCTCAGGCCAGGACACGGAGACACTGGGGGCACTTCAGCGCGCTTTGGGGGTGCCCCCAGCTCAGTGCAGCCCCCCCAGCTCAGTGCAGCCCCCCCAGCTGGCTCCGTGGGCCCTGTGGTACCCCCCAACCCACTGCCAACCTGCCCCGAGCGACCGGCTCGTCACCAGTGCCTGGTGTGTGTCACCACCACTGTGCACGGTGTCACGGTGCCACCCCCGGGTGTGGGGACACCTTAATGTCACCCACTTTGCTGTGACAACGCTTGACCCCAACAGAGGCTGGACAAGGGCCACCATCCCCACGGGCCCCCCCTCTTTTCCAGTGGGGTGTGTGGTTCTCTGGGGGGGACACGGAGGTGGGGAACATCCCTGGGGGGGGCCCGTAACCGGGTGAGAAACCTGTTGGGCCGGGGAGGGCGAGCCCCGGGTTGGCTGCCAGAGCCAGTCTGACGAGGCTAGCTCCCCTCTGGCTTTAGTAGCCCAGCAGGTCGGGGCCTGCCCGCCGGCTCCTTCCCTTCTCCCTCCGTGTTTCGGCGCCGTACCGGTGGCTTCGTGCCGTTAGTGCCGGCTGGGGTGGGGGGGGATGTTGGTCATGGAGTCCTGGAGCTCATAGGGGTCTCTTCCAGTGGTTGGGTGGTGAGTTATGGTGGCAGAGACCCCCCCTTGGTGCTGCCAGAGTCCAGTGTCATCAATTTGGTACCAAATCCTCTCTTTTTGGTGTGGGATGCTCTGGCAGAGGAGAGGACGAGCCGCCACCAGGCTGGGGATGTGGCAGAGGGATGTGGAGAGGGGTTTTTTTCACCAAGTGTGGATGGGGAAGGGGTTGATTAAAGCCTGTTGCCCCCCAGGCTGTGTGGTGTTGTCGATACACCAGAGGGACGGGATGTCATCCAAAAGGACCTGGCCAGGCTGGAGAGGTGGGCCCAGGTGAACCTCATGAGGTTCAACAAGAGCAAATGCAAGGTTCTGCACCTGGGCCGGAACAATCCTGGCCACCAATACAAACTGGGGGGTGAGGGATTGGAAAGCAGCCCTGAGGAAAGGGACTTGGGGGTGCTGGTGGAGGAGAAGCTGGACATGAGCAGGCAGTGGGCAGCTGCAGCCCAGAAGGTCAATCCCATCCTGGGCTGCATCAAAAGCTGCGTTGCCAGCAGGTCCAGAGAGGGGATTCTGCCACTTTGCTCTGCTCTGGTGAGACCTCACCTGGAGTGTTGTGTGCAGGTCTGGAGCCCTCAATAGAAGAAGGACATGGACCTGATGGAGAGGGTCCAGAGGAGGGCCACGAGGATGATCGGGGATGGAGCACCTCTGCTACGAGGACAGGCTGAGGGAGCTGGGGTTGTTCAGCCTGGAGAAGAGGAGGCTCCGGGGAGACCTAATAGCAGCCTTCCAGTACCTGAAGGG
>NW_015092194.1:22447-30988 GCF_001431845.1 Calidris pugnax | reverse complement strand
GGCCCAGGACCCTCCGGCTGCTTGGTGGGGCTGGTCTGGCTCCTCCTGGGCCTGGGGGGGCGGGGCCTTGGAGAGGAACTGGGGTGTTTTATCCTCATTTTTGCCCCCTCTCTCCTGCTACGGGCTGTTTGTACCAAGAATTACCTTCACCAGAAGCTGCTTTGGGGGGAACCTTGCCCTCTCCCCCCCAGCTGGAGCAGTTTAGGGTCGGGTCAGGCTGTTTCCAGAGCGGCCATCACTCCACATGTTTTTTAAGATTTTTTTTGGGGGTTTTTTGTTTTAAGCTCTTTGCGTTTTACGATAGGAATTAAATCCCTCCCGCCGGGCCCCGCTGCCAGCGCCTGAGTCAGGGCCGTGCCGGGAACGGAGCGGAGGCTCCGGCCGGAGCCTCTCGCTGTTTTGGGAACCGTATCCAAGCGGAGCCGCTGCTGGAGCCCCACGGCCGGGCCAGCGGGAGCCACGGCCACCGAGTCCACGGAGCGGAGCCACCAGCCCCAGGGCTGGATCCTGCCTGGAAAACCACGGGGGTGGCTCCAGACTGGGACTCCCTGCTCTCCTGTCTCCTGGCCCGGCATCCCACGGGGAAAGCAGGCTCCTGAGCTGCTTAAAATAACGAGGGTCACCTTTTTGGGGTATAAAAGTGGTGCCACGATGGTGTGACCCACCGAGGCGGTGCCTGGTGCCCTTGTGCCACCAGCCCCGAGCCCGTGTCGTGGTTCAGGTCCTCAGGCCAGGACACGGAGACACTGGGGGCACTTCAGCGCGCTTTGGGGGTGCCCCCAGCTCAGTGCAGCCCCCCCAGCTCAGTGCAGCCCCCCCAGCTGGCTCCGTGGGCCCTGTGGTACCCCCCAACCCACTGCCAACCTGCCCCGAGCGACCGGCTCGTCACCAGTGCCTGGTGTGTGTCACCACCCCAGCGCGCTTTGGGGGTGCCCCCAGCTCAGTGCAGCCCCCCCAGCTCAGTGCAGCCCCCCCAGCTGGCTCCGTGGGCCCTGTGGTACCCCCCAACCCACTGCCAACCTGCCCCGAGCGACCGGCTCGTCACCGGTGCCTGGTGTGTGTCACCACCACTGTGCACGGTGTCACGGTGCCACCCCCAGGTGTGGGGACACAATGTCACCCACTTTGCTGTGACAATGCTTGACCCCAACAGAGGCTGGACAAGGGCCACCATCCCCACGGGCCCCCCCCTCTTTTCCAGTGGGGTGTGTGGTTCTCTGGGGGGGACACGGAGGTGGGGAACATCCCTGGGGGGGGCCCGTAACCGGGTGAGAAACCTGTTGGGCCGGGGAGGGCGAGCCCCGGGTTGGCTGCCAGAGCCAGTCTGACGAGGCTAGCTCCCCTCTGGCTTTAGTAGCCCAGCAGGTCGGGGCCTGCCCGCCGGCTCCTTCCCTTCTCCCTCCGTGTTTCGGCGCCGTACCGGTGGCTTCGTGCCGTTAGTGCCGGCTGGGGTGGGGGGGGATGTTGGTCATGGAGTCCTGGAGCTCATAGGGGTCTCTTCCAGTGGTTGGGTGGTGAGTTATGGTGGCAGAGACCCCCCCTTGGTGCTGCCAGAGTCCAGTGTCATCAATTTGGTACCAAATCCTCTCTTTTTGGTGTGGGATGCTCTGGCAGAGGAGAGGACGAGCCGCCACCAGGCTGGGGATGTGGCAGAGGGATGTGGAGAGGGGTTTTTTTCACCAAGTGTGGATGGGGAAGGGGTTGATTAAAGCCTGTTGCCCCCCAGGCTGTGTGGTGTTGTCGATACACCAGAGGGACGGGATGTCATCCAAAAGGACCTGGCCAGGCTGGAGAGGTGGGCCCAGGTGAACCTCATGAGGTTCAACAAGAGCAAATGCAAGGTTCTGCACCTGGGCCGGAACAATCCTGGCCACCAATACAAACTGGGGGGTGAGGGATTGGAAAGCAGCCCTGAGGAAAGGGACTTGGGGGTGCTGGTGGAGGAGAAGCTGGACATGAGCAGGCAGTGGGCAGCTGCAGCCCAGAAGGTCAATCCCATCCTGGGCTGCATCAAAAGCTGCGTTGCCAGCAGGTCCAGAGAGGGGATTCTGCCACTTTGCTCTGCTCTGGTGAGACCTCACCTGGAGTGTTGTGTGCAGGTCTGGAGCCCTCAATAGAAGAAGGACATGGACCTGATGGAGAGGGTCCAGAGGAGGGCCACAAGGATGATCAGGGGGATGGAGCACCTCTGCTACGAGGACAGGCTGAGGGAGCTGGGGTTGTTCAGCCTGGAGAAGAGGAGGCTCCGGGGAGACCTAATAGCAGCCTTCCAGTACCTGAAGGGGGGCTACAGGAAGGCTGGGGAGAACCTGTTTAGAAAGGCCTGCAGTGACAGGACAAGGGGCAATGGCTTCAAGCTGGAGGGGAACAGATTTAGACTGGAGATGAGGAGAGGGTTCTTCACTGGGAGGGTGGTGGAGCACTGGAACAGGTTGCCCAGGGAGGTGGTTGAGGCCCCTTCCCTGGAGATATTCAAGGTGAGGCCTAGTGAGGCCTGATGAGGCCCTGGGCAACCTGGTCTAGTTGGGGGTGTCCCTGCTGACTGCAGGGGGGTGGGACTAGATGGCCTTTGGAGGTCCCTTCAATTGGCCTGGGCAATTCTATGATTCTATGATTAATTCTATGATTCTTCACCCGCAGGGTCGCGGCGCGGAGCCCCCCGGCACGGCGCGGCACGGCATGGCCGCCTTCAAGCGGAGCCGGGCGCAGGCCTGGCCGGAGGAGCAGGGTGACCGTGAGCACGGGCTGTACAGCCTGCACCGCATGTTCGACATCGTGGGCACCCACCTCACCCACCGGGACGTGCGGGTCCTCTCCTTCCTCTTCGTGGACGTCATCGACGACTACGAGCGGGGCATGATCCGCAGCGGCAGGGACTTCTTGCTGGCGCTGGAGCGGCAGGGCCGCTGCGACGAGACCAACTTCCGACAGGTGCTGCAGCTGCTGCGCATCATCACCCGCCACGACCTGCTGCCCTACGTCACCCTCAAGAGGCGACGGGCCGGTAAGTGGGCGCCTGGGCCCCGCTCGTTAACGAGCCCGGCTTCGTTACCCGCCGTGTCCTCCTCGCCCACGCCCTGCGGGATGCGGTGGGGAAAGGAATCGGAGGGATGTGAGGACAAAGGGCTGCTGGGAGAGGGGGGAAATGAGGGCAGAGAAGGCAAAAAGGTGTTTTGTAGGAATTTTAGCAACTCCCACGAGTGGTTTTGGGGGGTTAAAGCCTTATTTTGTTTCCGGCAAGGTCTGAGGTCTCCTTCCTTTAGCGGCCATGAACTAGGGTTCCTGCTGCTCTCTGGCTTCTGGGTTCCCCAGGGCTCGGAGCCCCCCAAGGCTCCCCAGGCTTGGTGCCCCCCAGCTCCCTGGGGCTCAGAGTGTCCCCCCAGCTCTCCTGGGCTCGGTGCCCCCCAGCTCTCTGAGTCTCAGAGTGTCCCCCCGGCTCTCCTGGGCCCGGTGCCCCCCAGCTCTCCAAGCTCCTGCTGCTCATCCCTATGTTTTGGGGAGATGCTCCTTTGGGCCCGGAGCCCCAGGAGATGCCATGAGCAGCCTCAGGCCGTGCCGGGGAGCAAGAAGGAGCCAGGAGGGTCTCGGGGAGCCAGTGGGTGCCCCACTGGACGTGCCATTGGTTTTGGGGGGACCCCGCTCCTCTTGGGGCCGGGGCGAGTTGGGGAAGACATCGTGCGAGGAGCAACGCTCTGCACCCTTGAGATCTCCCTCCTGCTGCCTCTCCAGCCATGCTGGGGTGGAAATGGTTTAATTAAATGTGCCAAACGAGCGTTTCAGAAGGGTTTAGGAAAGGCAGGTGGTTTGTACCCCGCAGCCCTTGGCGTTTGGAGGGGGGTGGATCAGGTTGGGGGGAGGCTCCTCTGGACCCAACGAGCTGCTGCTGGTTCCTGCTCCCCGTGTCCCTCCAGACCCCGCCGTGACCGGGACTCGTCTCCTCCTGCCTCATTTTTATTCCTGGCTCTAAAAAGGAGCGAAAACCTGTCCTTTTTGAACTCGCTGAAGCCAGGACTGGCTGGGGGAAGGTGGTGGGGGCTGGGGAGAGCCACAGTTGGGGCCGGTTTAGGGACGGGGGGGGTCCCCAAGCCCCAGCAGTGCCCTGAGCTCACAAACGGCACAAAAACAATGCACAAAAACCATCCCAGGCCTCAAAAGCAGCTCTTTTCACTCCTAATCTTCGCTCAGCGGCTGCTTCTGCTCAGCAGCTCGACTCCCCTCAAACCCCCTGCGTCCTGCCAGCGCCTTGGATCCGCCAAATCGGGGTAAAATAACCAAGGATTGATGCTTTGGGTGTGGGCGTTTATCCTAAAGCATTTCAAGCAGCCGGGTCCATCCCAGGGGCCTGGGGCTGCCTCTGTCCCCCCCCCAGGAGGATGAGGATGAGTCGTTGCTCCCCCAGCCCCTTGCTGAGCCCCACAGGAGCCGTGGGGAGCCCGGGACGGATGCGGGGCTGGTCTGAGCCGTGGCTGGAAACGCTGCCCGGGGTCTCTCCCAGGGGATTGTGTGTGTTTGCTCCGGGTGTGGGAGTATCCATGGGAACAAATGGGAACGGCCTTTTCCTGCGCCGGGGCCGGGGCTTTGGCTCCAAACGTTTTTCCAACGGGGCTGGGCTGGAGGAACGGCCGCTGGACGATGGATCAACGGGGGGGGGGAGGCAGAGCAGCAAAAACACGTCGTGGGGGGATCGGCCCTGGGCTCCCCCCTGAAGGGGACCCACATCCCTGCTGTTCCAGGGAAAGGGCACCCATGTCCCCTCCTCAAGGGACCCGTGTCCCATCTGTTCTGGGTGCAGTGCCTCCCCACCACCCCGTCGTCTGCTGCTCCCCCGCGGGACCCCAGATCTGCACCAAGCGGCCCGGCCGCGGCAGGACCCTCCTCGGCAGCCAGCGCAAGAGGAGGAAGTCGGCCACGCCGGACCCCAAGGAGAAGCAGACCTGTGGTGAGCACCTCGGGGTTTTGGGGGGAGAAAGAGGGATTTTGGGAAAGGGACCCGTGTCCCCTCTGTCCCCTCTTCAAGGGACCCATGTCCCCTCTGTTCTCCTGGAAAGAGGACCCCGTGTCCCCTCTGTTGCCCCCAAAGGGACCCTGTGTCCCCTCTGTCCCTTCATCAAGGGACCCCGTGTCCCCTCTGTTGCCCCCAAAGGGACCCCATGTCCCCTCTGTTGCCCCCAAAGGGACCCCATGTCCCCTCTGTTGCCCCCAAAGGGACCCCATGTCCCCTCTGTCCCCTCCTCAAGGGACCCCGTGTCCCCTCTGTTGCCCCCAAGGGGACCCGTGTCCCCTCTGTCCTCTCCTCAAGGGACCCGTGTCCCCTCTGCTCTGCTGGAAAGAGGACCCCACGTCCCCTCTTGCCCCCAAAGGGACCTGTGTCCCCTCTGTCCCCTCCTCAAGGGACCCCATGTCCCCTCTGTTGCCCCCAAAGGGACCCCATGTCCCCTCTGTCCCCTCCTCAAGGGACCCCATGTCCCCTCTGTTGCCCCCAAAGGGACCCCACATCCCCTTTCTCTTCCAGTGTGTCCGGACCTGGTGGACAAGTACCTGGAGGAGACGTCCATTCGCTACGTGACGCCCCGAGCCCACGGCGAGACGGAGCACGGGCTCGGCCACCCCCATAAATCAGGTGGGTGTGGGGTTTCCCCCCCCCCCAACTCTGCCCCCGGTCGGGATTCGGGGTGATCAGCCCCCAGGAATCCATGGGGATTGTCCCGGTTCTGCCTCGTCTGCTCCTGTTGGACTCACCTCTGGCTGGGGGTGACGTTCTGGTGGCTGCTGAGGTGACATCTGGCCCTGCTGCCACCCCAGTTGCCAGTTGTTGCCCCCAAAGGGACCCCATGTCCCCTCTGTTGCCCCCAAAGGGACCCCATGTCCCCTCTGTTGCCCCCAAAGGGACCCCATGTCCCCTCTGTCCCCTCCTCAAGGGACCCCGTGTCCCCTCTGTTGCCCCCAAGGGGACCCGTGTCCCCTCTGTCCTCTCCTCAAGGGACCCGTGTCCCCTCTGCTCTGCTGGAAAGAGGACCCCACGTCCCCTCTTGCCCCCAAAGGGACCTGTGTCCCCTCTGTCCCCTCCTCAAGGGACCTGTGTCCCCTCTGTTCTCCTGCAAAGAGGACCCCGTGTCCCCTCTGTTGCCCCCAAAGGGACCCGTGTCCCCTCTGTCCCCTCCTCAAGGGACCCCATGTCCCCTCTGTTGCCCCCAAAGGGACCCCACATCCCCTTTCTCTTCCAGTGTGTCCGGACCTGGTGGACAAGTACCTGGAGGAGACGTCCATTCGCTACGTGACGCCCCGAGCCCACGGCGAGACGGAGCACGGGCTCGGCCACCCCCATAAATCAGGTGGGTGTGGGGTTTCCCCCCCCCCCAACTCTGCCCCCGGTCGGGATTCGGGGTGATCAGCCCCCAGGAATCCATGGGGATTGTCCCGGTTCTGCCTCGTCTGCTCCTGTTGGACTCACCTCTGGCTGGGGGTGACGTTCTGGTGGCTGCTGAGGTGACATCTGGCCCTGCTGCCACCCCAGTTGCCAGTTTTGGGGTGGACAGTTTTGGGGGGGACACTTGAGCCTGGAGTTTGATGTCCCTTCCCCATAACCCCAGCGGAATTTGGGGTTCCCTTCTTGGGGCCTTTGTGGGTTCCCCTCTCAGGGCCTTTGTGGGCTCTTGGGGCTGCCAGACATCCTTGGGGGTGAGCATCCCAGGATTGGGGGGGGACAGTTTTGGGGTGACAGCAGTGTGGGAAAGTGGGGGGGACAGTTGGGGGGTGACAGCGGTGTGGGAAATTGGGGGGGCTGGAGCTGGGTGTCGGGGATGGAGCCGAAGCTCAAACACGGAGCGGTCCCAAGAGCTTTGGGGGGGCCTGGGATGGGGAGAGGCCCCTCTAAGGTGTCCCCAGGGGCAGCGGGGGGGCTCACTGTCCCCTCCCCCCCCCGTGCAGTGCCTCCCCACCACCCCGTCGTCTGCTGCTCCCCCGCGGGACCCCAGATCTGCACCAAGCGGCCCGGCCGCGGCAGGACCCTCCTCGGCAGCCAGCGCAAGAGGAGGAAGTCGGCCACGCCGGACCCCAAGGAGAAGCAGACCTGTGGTGAGCACCTCGGGGTTTTGGGGGGAGAAAGAGGGATTTTGGGGCAGAGAGGAACCCGATGAACTTCAATAAAGGCAAGTTTCGGGTGCTGCACCTGGGGAGGAATAACCCCCTGCACCTGGACAGGTTGGGGGTGACCTGGAGAGCAGCTCTGAGGAGAAAGACCTGGGAGTCTTGGTGGACAACAGGGTGCCCAGGAGCCAGCACAGGTTGGGGGTGACCTGTTGGGAAGGAGCTCTGAGGAGAAAGACCTAAGAGTCCTTGGGGACAACAGGATGCCCAGGAGCCAGGAGAGGTTGGGGGTGACCTGCTGGGGAGCAGCTCTGAGGAGAAAGACCTGGGAGTCCTCGGGGACAACAGGATGCCCAGGAGCCAGCAATGGCCAAGGAGGCCAATGGCATCTCGGGGGGCATCAAGAAGAGCATGGAGAACCTCAAGGGAGGTCATCCTGCCCCTCTGCTCTGCCCTGGGGAGGCCCCAGCTGGAGCACTGGGACCAGTTCTGGGCTCCCCAGTTCCAGAAGGACAGGGAACTGCTGGAGAGGGTACAGCAAAGGGCTACAAAGAGGATGCTGAGGGGCCTGGAGCATCTCTCTGGGGAGGAAAGGCTGAGGGACTTGGGGCTTTTGAGTCTGGAGAAGAGAAGGCTGAGGGGGGATCTGATCAACACCTCTAAATGCTTCAAGGGTGGGTTTCAGGAGGATGGGGCCAGGCTTTTCCCAGTGGTGCCCAGGGACAGGACAAGAGGGAACGGGCACAAACTTGAATATAAGAAGTTCCACCTCAACATGAGGAGGAACTTGTTGACTTTGAGGATGACAGAGCCCTGGCAGAGGCTGCCCAGGGAGGTGGTGGGGTCTCCTTCTCTGGAGACATTCAAACCCCACCTGGATTTGATCCTGTGGGACCTGCTCTGGGTGCCCCTGCTCTGCCCGGGGGTGGGACTGGGTGATCTCCTTCCAACCCCATGCGCTTCTGTGATTTTTTTGGGGTTCCTCAAGCTCTCACCACCTTCCCCTTCCCCTCAGACATCCGCCTGCGGGTGCGAGCCGAGTACTGCCAGCACGAGACGGCGCTTCAGGGCAACGTCTTCTCCAACAAGCAGGACCCCCTGGAGCGTCAGTTCGAGCGTTTCAACCAGGCCAACACCATCCTCAAATCCCGGGATTTGGGCTCCATCATCTGCGACATCAAGTTCTCAGAGCTCACCTACCTCGACGCCTTCTGGCGCGACTACATCAACGGCTCCTTGCTGGAGGCCCTCAAGGGCGTCTTCATCACGGACTCGCTCAAACAAGCCGTGGGCCACGAAGCCATCAAACTGCTGGTCAATGTGGACGAGGAGGATTACGAGGTGGGCCGCCAGAAACTCCTGAGGAACTTGATGCTGCAGACAGCGCCCTGACGGCCCCCCCTCCCCCTCCCCCCCCCCCCCCCCCTCCCCCCCCCCCCCCCCCCCCCCCCCCCC
>NW_015092194.1:21383-21610 GCF_001431845.1 Calidris pugnax | reverse complement strand
CCCACCGCTTTACAGACGATTCTGGCACAAGTTGGTGTAATTTCTGTGACTTCTGTATTTTTTAAAAACTTCACTATAACGGTCCATATTCCCTGTGTAGCTTTTTCGGGTTTCTTGAAATAAACATCTACCGCAGCGCCCGGCTCCTTCCTTCCGCGCCGGGGGGGGGGGGGGGGACCAAAAAAAAAACCCCCCCCCCCCCCCCCCCAGGGGCCCGGGGGCGCAAA
>NW_015092194.1:19171-21139 GCF_001431845.1 Calidris pugnax | reverse complement strand
CCCCACAGTGGTGCCAGGGACACAGAAAAGTGGGGGGGACACCCCCTGGGGACCCCGAGTGCTTTCTGCTGTGTTTTTTGGGTAAAAATGGTCTGAAATGGTGTGGATTTGGCTCTATGGGGGTTTTTCAGCCCCCGGGGGGGGACACCCCCTCCTGGCTGCAGCACCACGGGCTCAAGTGCATTTTGCTGCTGTATTTTGGGTAAAGATGGTCTGGATTTGGCTCTACATGGGTTTTTCAGCCCCAGGGGGAGATGGACACCCCTTCCTGGCTGTGGCACTGGGGACCCAAGTGCTTTTTGCTGCTGTGTTTTGAGTAGAAATGGTCTGAAATGGTGTGGATTTGGTTCTATGTGGGTTTTTCAGCCATGGGGGGGGGACACCCCATCCTGGCTGCGGCACTGGGGACCCAAGTGCTTTTTGCTGCTGTGTTTTGGGTAAAAATGGTCTGAAATGGTGCAGATTTGGCTCTATGTGGGTTTTTCAGCCCCGGGGGAAGATGGACACCCCCTTCTGGCTGTGGCACTGGGGCCTGGGGACCCTGAGTGCTTTTTGCTGCTGTGTTTTGGGTAGAAATGGTGCAGATTTGGCTCTATGGGGGGGGACACCCCCTCCTGGCTGTGGCACTGGGGACCCCAAGTGCTTTCTGCTGCGTTTTTTGGGTAGAAACGGTGTGAAACGTTGCGGATTTGGTGCCGGGTGGGATTTTGACCCCGTGGGGGAGCAGAGGGGGTGTCTCACTGTGCTCCCCCCAGCCCCACGGCGCCGTAGAGGTCGTGGCGGCGGTGGTCGAGCACCGGCATGTCGCGGCGCAGGCGGTGGAGGTAGGGCAGGTCGATCTCGGCGTAGCAGAGCCCCGGGCCCTCGCGGCACTGGGCCACCACCGCGCCCCAGGGGTCCACCACCAGCGCGTGCCCGTACGACGTGCGGCCCTCGTGGTTCCTCCCGCTCTGCGCCGCCGCCACCACGTAGCACTGGCTCTCGATGGCCCGCGCCCGCAGCAGGACCTGCCAGGGAGGGGGTTTTTTTGGGGGGGGGACACACACAGGGCAAGGCTAGACCCCCCCCCCCCCCCCACCGCCCCCCCCTGCTGGGGGAGGACTCACTCCCAGTTACTCGCTGATGGGAGAAGGCTCAGCTCTGGTGGGAGACCCCCCTGGGGGGTGTCCCCAGCCCCGGGAGGAGGGGGGGGATGATAGGGAGTGCCCCCCCATCTCACCTCCCAGTGCGCGGAGCCGGTGGGGACGGTGAAGGCGGAGGGGAAGGTGAGGACCTCGGCGCCGGCGCGACGCAGCGCCAGGGAGATCTCCGGGAAGCGCAGGTCGTAGCAGATGGAGAGGCCGAGCTGGAGGGAATCATGGAATCATTGAGGTTGGAAGAGACCCTTGGGATCATCGAGTCCAACCATCTCCCCTACTCTACAAAGTCTTCCCCTACACCATGTCCCTTAGCACTGCATATAAACGGCCCTTAAACCCAGCCAGGGATGGTGACTCCACCACCTCCCTGGGCAGCCTCTTCCAATGCCCTATCAGATTGTGCTACTCTGGCTCAGGCTGAGCTGTGTCCAAAGGCCAAGTTTATCTGTTGAGATGGTGGTGGCCGTTTGCAGGGCTGGACATTGCAGGGAAACCTCTCCACTTTATGTGAAGGACCCATGGAGCAGACTGGTGGCCAGGCAACTCCTCTGCACCCTGTCCCTGCTTCTTGCATGAGGCTACACCCAGAACCTGCTGGACCAGCTCCCCCAGCCCATGCCAGCGACCACCACACCACAGCAATGCAAACCCTCCATCATCTACGTGATGCTCCCGTGCAAAGGGCTCTGGTTAGTAATCATAGAATCATAGAATCATTCAGATTGGAAGAGACCCTTGGGATCATCGAGTCCAACCATCTCCCCTACTCTACAAAGTCCTCCCCTACACCATATCCCTCAGCACTGCATCTAAACGGCCCTTAAACACA
>NW_015092194.1:14150-14716 GCF_001431845.1 Calidris pugnax | reverse complement strand
CCATCCCGGTGTCCTTTCCTGAGCGGGGTGCCAGCGGGGGTGCGTGTGGGGGACCCCGTTCTGCGCACGGGGAAGCCGCTGTCGGTGGAGCTGGGTCCCGGGATCCTGGGCTCCATCTTCGACGGGATCCAGCGCCCGCTGCGGGACATCGCCCTCCTCACCCACAGCATCTACATCCCACGGGGCACCAACGTCCCCGCGCTGCCCCGGCACCTCACCTGGGACTTCACCCCCAGCAAGGACCTCCGGGTGAGCGGGGGGACCCCCAGCTCCCCGGGACATGGGTGGGGGACACACACACACCCCCCTCTCTTGGGGTCTCGCCTCCTCACGGCCACCCCCCAACCCCTGCCAGGTGGGGAGCCACGTCACCGGGGGGGACATCTTCGGGACGGTGATGGAGAACTCCCTCATCCAGCACAAGATCATGGTGCCGCCGCGCAGCCGGGGCACCGTCACCTACATCGCACCCCCCGGGCACTACAGCGTCTCGGTGCGGGTGACGGGGTGGGCGGGGTGAGGGGAGTTGGGGTAACGGGGTGATGGGTGTTGGGGTGGGGTGGTGT
>NW_015092194.1:10081-12889 GCF_001431845.1 Calidris pugnax | reverse complement strand
CCCCGTCCCCAGGTGTGTGCAGGGGGGCACCACGGCCATCCCGGGGGCCTTCGGCTGCGGCAAAACCGTCATCTCCCAGTCCCTCTCCAAGTACTCCAACAGCGACGTCATCGTCTACGTGGGCTGCGGAGAGAGGGGCAACGAGATGTCTGAGGTCCTGAGGGACTTCCCCGAGGTGGGGACAGGGACAGACGGACACGGGGGGTCGGGGGGGACATTGGGAGCAGTGGCCGGGGGGGTGACGGTGAGGTGTGTCCCCCCCTTTCCCCCAGCTCACCATGGAGGTGGACGGGAGGACGGAGACCATCATGAAGCGCACGACGCTGGTGGCCAACACCTCTAACATGCCGGTGGCCGCCCGCGAGGCCTCCATCTACACCGGTGGGTGGGGGACCCCCATGGAGGGGGGGGTGGGTGTGAGTGTGGGTGTGGGTGTGCACGGGGCACGAGTGAGCGTGCACAGGGCATGGCTGGGTGTGCATGGACATGTGTGAGTGTGCACAGCACGTGTGTGAGTGTGCATGGGCTTGTGTGAGCATGCAGAGGGTGTGTGAGCGTGCAGAGGGTGAGTGTGCACAGCATGTGTGAGTGTGCAGGACAGGTGTGAACATGTGTGGGCATGTGTGGGTCTGCATACATGCCAGCGTGCATGGCACATGTGAGCGTGCACAGCCCGTGCAAGTGTACAAGGCATGCGTGAGTGTGCACAGCATGTGTGAGCGTGCGTATATGTGAGCGTGCACAGCACATGTGAGTGCACAGGGCATGTGTGAGCTTGTATGCGTGAGCATGCACGACACGTGTGAGCATTCACACGTGTTCACCTACACCATGAGACCACTAGTGTGCCCAGCCACGTGCACGGGGGTGGAGGGGTTGCACAGACGGGGTGGCCACGGGCTCCTGCCGAGTGTGTGAGGTCCGTGGCCACATGTGTGAGGTCCGTGGCCACACGTGTGAGGTCTGTGACCATGTGTGTGAGGTCCGTGGCCATGCGTGTGAGGTCCGTGACCACGTGTGTGAGGTCCGTGACCATGTGTGAGGTCCGTGACCATGCCTGTGAGGTCCATGGCCACACGTGTGAGGTCCATGACCATGTGTCTGAGGTCTGTGACCATGTGTGAGTTCCATGACCACGTGTGTGAGGTCCATGGCCACACGTGTGAGGTCCGTGACCACGTGTGTGAGGTCTGTGACCACATGTGAGGTCCATGACCATGCGTGTGAGGTCCGTGACCATGTGTGTGAGGTTGGTGGCCGCACACGCGAGGTTGGTGGCCACGAGCGGAAAGGTTCCCCGGCCTCGTGTGCCCGCCCCGTGGCCACACGCGTGTGCGAGCCACGTGCCGCCGGCGCAGGCATCACGCTGGCTGAGTACTTCCGCGACATGGGCTACCACGTCAGCATGATGGCCGACTCCACCTCCCGCTGGGCCGAGGCGCTGCGCGAGATCTCGGGGCGCCTGGCCGAGATGCCGGCAGGTGAGCACCCCACTTCCCGGGACGGGGACACCCCTCCCTGGTCCCCGAGGCCGCGATGAGGGGCTCCGGTGGGACCCTGATGGTGTGTGTGTCCCCCCCACCCCGCAGACAGCGGGTACCCGGCCTACCTGGGGGCCCGCCTGGCCTCCTTCTACGAGCGCGCGGGGCGAGCGCGGTGCCTGGGGTCCCCCCGGCGCGAGGGCAGCGTCAGCATCGTCGGCGCGTGAGTTGGGGGGTCCTGGGGTTGGGGGGTGGCGTGGGGGACCCCCCAATTCAATGCCCTGCTGTGCTTTGTGTGTTGTGTCTCCCCCACAGCGTGTCCCCACCAGGAGGGGACTTCTCGGACCCCGTCACTTCGGCCACGCTGGGCATCGTGCAGGTGAGTGGACACGGGGGGCAACCATGGGGACATCTTCGGGGGTAGAGGGTATGGGGGTGGCATCTCCAGGGGACATGGGGACAACCGTGGGGACATCTCCATGGGACATGGGGGTACCAGGGGGTGGTAGCACCAGGGGACACAGGGGACAACCATGTGGACATCCCCAGGGGTAGAGGGTACAGGGGGTGGCATCTCCAGAGGACGCAGCTGTGGGGACGTCTCTGGAGGACATGGGGGGTACCCAGGGGTGGCATCTCCACGGGACAACCATGGGGACATCTTTGGGGGTAGGGAGGTACCAGGGGGTGGCATCACCAGGGGACAACTGTGGGGACATCTCTAGGGGACACAGGGGGTACCTGGGGGTGGCTTCTCTAGGGGATGTTGGGGACAGTCATGGGGACATCTCCAGGGGTAAGAGGGTGCTGGGGTCTGGCGTTGCCAGGGGACACTGGGGACAACTCTGGGGGACATGGGGGTACCTGTGGGTGGTATCACTGGGGGGCACTGGGGACATCCATGGGGACATCCCCAGGGACAGGAGGTAGGAGGTACCCAGGTGTAGCATCTCCAGGGGATAATTGTGGGGACATCTCCAGGGGACATGGGGGTGCCCATGGGTGCTATCGCTGGGGGGACACTGGGGACACCCATGGGGACCCTCCCACCCCGGTGCAGCCCCCTCTGACCCCCCGGTGTCCCCTCCCCAAGGTCTTCTGGGGCCTGGACAAGAAGCTGGCGCAGCGCAAGCACTTCCCCTCGGTGAACTGGCTCATCAGCTACAGCCGGTACCTGCGGGCGCTGGAGCCCCACTACGAGGGGCTGCACCCCGAGTTCCCCGCCCTGCGGCGCCGCGCCAGGGAGATCCTGCAGGAGGAGGAGGAGCTGGCGGAGATCGTCCAGCTGGTCGGAAAGGTGGGAAACGGGGGGCTGAGGAGGGTGGGA
>NW_015092194.1:0-739 GCF_001431845.1 Calidris pugnax | reverse complement strand
ATCTCCACGGGACAACCATGGGGACATCTTTGGGGGTAGGGAGGTACCAGGGGGTGGCATCACCAGGGGACAACTGTGGGGACATCTCTAGGGGACACAGGGGGTACCTGGGGGTGGCTTCTCTAGGGGATGTTGGGGACAGTCATGGGGACATCTCCAGGGGTAAGAGGGTGCTGGGGTCTGGCGTTGCCAGGGGACACTGGGGACAACTCTGGGGGACATGGGGGTACCTGTGGGTGGTATCACTGGGGGGCACTGGGGACATCCATGGGGACATCCCCAGGGACAGGAGGTAGGAGGTACCCAGGTGTAGCATCTCCAGGGGATAATTGTGGGGACATCTCCAGGGGACATGGGGGTGCCCATGGGTGCTATCGCTGGGGGACACTGGGGACACCCATGGGGACCCTCCCACCCTGGTGCAGCCCCCTCTGACCCCCTGGTGTCCCCTCCCCAAGGTCTTCTGGGGCCTGGACAAGAAGCTGGCGCAGCGCAAGCACTTCCCCTCGGTGAACTGGCTCATCAGCTACAGCCGGTACCTGCGGGCGCTGGAGCCCCACTACGAGGGGCTGCACCCCGAGTTCCCCGCCCTGCGGCGCCGCGCCAGGGAGATCCTGCAGGAGGAGGAGGAGCTGGCGGAGATCGTCCAGCTGGTCGGAAAGGTGGGAAACGGGGGGCTGAGGAGGGTGGGATGGGATGGGGGATAAGGGATGAGGATGGGGGTGATGGGGTGGGGGGT
>NW_015092193.1:0-2052 GCF_001431845.1 Calidris pugnax | reverse complement strand
ATAATTAACACCAAGGTTGGCTAATGGGCGAAAGAAGTGTTCGGAGATGGAACAGATGTTTAGGAAAAGATTTTGGGGAGTTGTATTTGTTGAGATTAATCCCAAATTCTTGTCCTGGTGTCAAAGACTCCTGGAGGGAATACTGAGAAAATGGGAATATTTTCCCTGATCAAAAGTCATTAGCAGTGTAACCTCACTGTGCTTCAGTTTACGTTTTGGCAGCCACCTCCTGCCTTCAAGGCTCGGTATATTCTGAGATAAAACCGCTCGCTCTTCAGTCCTTTAGGAAGACTCACTGGATCTCTTACACAATTGATTGTTCCAAGCCAGGTGAAAATGAAGTTTAATTGTGTGAGTACTCAGCATGCTGCATACCATCTGCATACCATGCTGTATGCCATCCCAGAACAGAGCCTGGGTGAGATGCACAGATCTGCTCACTACAATGGGAAGAATCACAGAATCTTCTAGGTTGGAAGGGACCTTAAAGATCATCTTGTCCAACCGTCAACCTAACTGACAAAAATAGACACCCACACAACAAACAAGGAGCATCATCACTAAACCATACCTCCCAGCACTACATCAACCTGTCTTTTGAACACCTCCAGGGATGGTGCCTCAACCACCTCCCTGGGCAGCCCATTCCAATGCCTGATAACCCTTTCAGTGAAAAAATTTTTCTTAATATCCAGCCTGAACCTCCCCTGGCGCAACTTGAGGCCATTTCCTCTCGTCCTGTTGACTGTGACTTGAGAAAAGAGACCGACCCCCACCTCCTCTACACCCTCCTTTCAGGTAGTTGTAGAGAGCAACAAGATCTCAAAGAAAACAATGCCCAACCCCTGCTCTGTGCTGATAAAGCTGTGTCTTCCCAAATCACAGAGGAGAGAGGTGGGGCTGGGCTTGGCTAACAGAAGCCACACAGGGGAAGAAAAAGCCTAGCTCAATAAACAAAGTTCACGGAACCACAAACTAATTGAAGTCAGGAAGGTGCTCCAGAGCCCATCTAGTCCAAACCTCAGCAAAAAGCAGGTCCAATTAAAGCAGGTTGTTTATGGCTTTGTCCAGCTGAGTTCTGAATATCTCCAAAAAGGGAATTTTTGTAACTTCTCTGGGCACCGTTTCAATCTTTGATGACCCTTACGATAAAGAAGCGTTTCCCATACCATGTCCAAATTTCTCACATTCCACCTTGTGCCTGTTGCCTCTTCCCCTGCTATAGCATGTCTCCAAGAAAAGTCTGGCTCCGTCTTCTCTGTGCCTTCCCAGTGCAGACAGCAGTTAAGATCTCCCCCACCTTCTCGTTTTCAGGCTGAACAAACCCAACTCTCTCAGCCTCTCCCCATATCTCACACGCTGCCATTCCTGCACCATCCTAGCAACCTGCCTACTCTCTGTTAATATCTTTCTGTACTGGGGAGCCTCAAACTAGACATGATACTCCAGATGCATCATTAGGATGGGTGAAAAAACCCTGATTCTGCAATTGGAAATCCTAAATTTAGTGTCAGCAACACGCTCCTGGTTTCAGGATAAGAAGTTTCCATCTCCCTTGCTGGCAACACATGCCCATAACCAGACTGGGGATTTTGAGCGGAGTGTGGCAAGAATGCAAGTTCAGGTTGGATATTAGGAAACATTTCTTTACTGAAAGGGTTGTCAGGCATTGGAATGGACTGCCCAGGGAGGTGGTGGAGTCACCATCCCTGGAGGTATTTAAGAAACGTGTAGACATGGCTCTTCAGGGCATGCTCTGGTGCCCAAGATTATTGGTTTGTGGTGGGATGTTGTGTGGGTGGGTGATGGTTTTGGTTTGGTGGTTGCTGTTGTGTGTTTAGGGGGTGAGTGGTGGTTTGGTTTTTTTTGTTTTGGTGGGGTTTTTTTTTTGGTTTGGTTTTTTTTTTTGAGGTTGGACTCAATGATCTCTGAGGTCCCTTCCAACCACTACGATTCTGTGATTCTGTGAAGTAAAAAACAAAAAAGAGTTTTGGCAGATAATTAAAAATAAAAATAGGTGTAGGCATCAGATCAGCCATGAGTCCAAACTGC
>NW_015092192.1:9356-10599 GCF_001431845.1 Calidris pugnax | reverse complement strand
CCCCCCCCTCACCGGGCAGGGCCAGGATGGAGTCGTAGCTCTTGCACTGCAGCTGCCCGGTGCTTTGGCTGGCGCAGCTCATCCAGAGCCCGCGGAAGGTGACGACGGCCGTGATGATGCTGTCCCCGGCGAAGGACGACGTCTGCCATTGGGGCAGGGCCGTGGCGGCCACCAGCGCCCCCCAACCCGCCACCGCCAGCGCCAGCCCCAGCACCTGCAGCCCCCCGTGCGCCATGGGGCACCCCGCACGCTGCGCCTGGACAGGCCCTACAGACACCCTAGAGATGCCCTACAGACACCCTATAGATGTCCTATGGACACCCTATAAGCACTCTATAGACACCCTACAGGCACTCTCTAGCTGGCCTATGGATGCCCTATAGATACCCTACAAACACCCTATAGACACCCTACAGACACTCTATAGATGCCCTATAAACACCCTACAGACACCCTATAGCTGCCCTACAGAAACCCTATAGATGCTCTATAGACGCTCTAGAGAAACCCCCCAGAAGACCCTACAGAAGGCCGGCAGAGAGCCCCGAGCTGCCCTATAGAGACCTTATATCCACCTCACGAACACCCTATAGACGCCCTATGGGCAGCCTAGAGACACCCCTGAGGACCCTCCGGATGGAGCCTATAGACGGCCTAAGGAGACCCTATAGAAGCCCCCCAGACCCTATAGAGCGGGTCCGAGCAGCCGAGGCCCCGGCAGGACCCTATAGGTGCAGGGAGGAAGGAGGGGATGGGGCAAGAGAGCCCTATAGCCCCCTATAGCCCCCTATAGAGCCCAGAGACCCTACGGAGGAAGGCAGCAGCAAGAACGTAGAGCCCCCCCTGAGCAGCAGAGACCCCACCGAGCCCCTATAGATCCCCTATAGAAGGAGACCCTATAGAAGCCCCCCAGACCCTATAGAGCGGGTCCGAGCAGCCGAGGCCCCGGCAGGACCCTATAGGTGCAGGGAGGAAGGAGGGGATGGGGCAAGAGAGCCCTATAGCCCCCTATAGCCCCCTATAGAGCCCAGAGACCCTACGGAGGAAGGCAGCAGCAAGAACGTAGAGCCCCCCCTGAGCAGCAGAGACCCCACCGAGCCCCTATAGATCCCCTATAGGCCCTATAGATGCCCTATAGATGCCCTATAGATGCCCTATAGCCCCTGCGGCAGCCGCCCCGGCGCGGTCGGAAGCCGCAGGTGGCAGCACCTGTATATGGGGGGGCAGGACCCAGGGGGGGGAA
>NW_015092192.1:7196-7884 GCF_001431845.1 Calidris pugnax | reverse complement strand
ATGCCTGGTCTTCCCCCGCCCCCCCCCTCCCCCGCTTTGATAAAAACCCCTGGTTTTCAATCAAAAACTGTGTCTGATTTTCAACCCAAAACTTCCCCCCCTCAGGTGGGGGGGGAAGGGTAGAATGGGGGACGCGTGTGTCAGGAGCACACGTGTGTGTCAGGAGCACATGTGTGTCTCAGGAGCACACATATGTTGGCAGAACACGTATGTCAGGAGCACACGTCTCAGGAGCATGTATGTTGGGAGAACATGTGTGTCAGGAGCACACGTGTGTCGAGAGAACACGTGTCTCAGGAGCACACTGTGTGGCAGCACATGTGTCAAGAACACATGTATGTCAGGAGAACATGTATGACAGGAGCACACGTGTGAGAACGTGTGTGTGGGAGCACACGTGTGTCAGGAGCACACATACATGTCAGGAGCACATGTGTGTCGGGAGCAGACACGTGTCTCAGGAGCACACGTATGTTGGGAGAACATGCGAGTTGGGCATCCACACGTGGGGGGGAGGTCCGTCAGGGGGGGCACACACGTGCGTCAGGGGAACTCACGCGTGTCGGGCGCACACGCGTGTAGGGGGACACACACCCAGGCTCACCCGCGCCCCAAGGCCACCACGGCTTCCCTTTATTTTGGCGTGTCCTTGGCGTGTCCCGGGCTTTGTCCCGGTGTCGGGGGGGGG
>NW_015092192.1:2239-3242 GCF_001431845.1 Calidris pugnax | reverse complement strand
TCTCCCCAATACCTCAGGGTGGGCTTTATCCCCCCCCCATCCCCTCCCTGCCCCCCCCGGTATCTTGGGGGGCTGTGTCCCCCCCGGGGGGGTCGCTGTGGGGGTGTCCCCCCCCCTCACATGGTGCTGGAGGCCAGGTTGGTGTCCTCGTGCTTGAGCTTCCCGTCCAGTGCCAGCCCCCGGCGCTGCCGGTTGGAGCTGAGCAGCGGCGTCAGGGAATAGACCCGGCACAGGGTGGCGCTGGGGGGCACCTGGTCCCTGCGGGGGGGGTCACCCCGGGGTCAGAGGTCACCGTGGGGTCACCACGGTGTCACCCCGGGGTCATCTCGGGGTCAGCCCCAGGGACAAAGGGGATGGGGGTCAAGGCCGGGGCAGAGGGGCTGCCCCCGGGGACAAGGGAGAATGGACCCGGGGTCACTGTAGAGACAAAGGTCAGGGGTCACCCAGGGTCACCCAGGGTCAGGGGTCAGCCTGGGGTCAGAGGTCACCCTGGGGTCAGCCCCAGGGACAAAGGGGATGGGGGTCAAGGCCTGGGCAGAGGGACTGCCCCCAGGGACAAGGGAGAATGGACACGGGGTCACCGTAGGGACAAAGGTCAAGGGTCACCGAAGGTCAGGGGTCAGTCTGGGGTCACCCAGGGTCAAAGGCCAGAACAGGGTCACCCAGGGTCAGGCCAAGGCCAAAGGGGACAGGGTCATCCCAGGGCAACCCCCCATAACCTGGGGTCAAGGGGGCAGGGAAAAGGGGAATGGACACGGGGTCACCGTAGGGACAAAGGTCAAGGGTCACCCTGGGGACAGGGGTCACCCCAAGGGCATGGGGTCACTGCAAGAACAAGGGATCAAGGGTCACCCCAGGGCATATGAACAAGGGGTCAGGGCTTTGGGGTCACCCCAGGGTCAAGGTGACCCCAGGGTCAAGGGGTCAGAGGTCACTCCAGGGCCCAGGGTCACCTGGGCTGAGCTGGGGGTGTGGGGGGGGGTGAGGCGGGGCCACAGGGCTC
>NW_015092192.1:0-888 GCF_001431845.1 Calidris pugnax | reverse complement strand
GCCCCACCTTGCCGGTGTCCTCGGGGCCGGGCTGCAGCGTCACGGAGCAGGGCAGGTTCTGGGGGATCTGGGGGGACACACACCACACTGAGGGGGGGGCTGTGGGGCAGAGAACCGTCCATCCCCCCCTCAAATTGGCTATGGGGCCAGCTGTGGGACAGGGGACCCCAAACAGGCCAGGAGATGAGACACCCCGTGGGCAGAAACCTCCCCCTTGGCCAGCTATGGGGCCAGCTATGGGGCAGGGCACCCCAAAACAGCCATGAGTACAGCCCCCCGTGGTCAGGGGATCCCATGAGGCACGGTGTGGGGCAGGGCACCCCAACTTGACCCTGGGCTGAGCCCCCCCACTAGCCAGCGCATCCTGTAGGGCAGCCATGGGGCAGCGTGTGGGGCGGTGTGTGGGGCAGGGCACCCCAATCTGACCCTGGGCTGAGCCCCCCCCATTGCCAGGGGATCCCATGGGGCAGGACACTCCAACCCAGCTCCAGTTTGAGCCTCTCCATGCTCAGGAGATCCTGTGGGGCAACCATGGGGCAGCATGTGGGGCAGATTGTGGGGCAGGGCACCCAACCCAACCCTGGGCTGAACCCCCCCATAGCCAGGGGATCCCGTGGGGCAGGGTGTGGGGCAGGACACCCCAACCCAGCTCCAGTTTGAGCCCCTCCATGCTCAGGACACCCCGTGTGGGGCGGCCGTGGGGCAGGGTGTGGGTCGTGGCTCACGGTGAAGGCGAAGGGGTGCGCGGCGGGGCCCAGCTTGCGGAGCAGACGCTGCTGCAGGCGGGTGGGGGGACGTCGTTCCTCAGGGAGGGGGGGCACGGCCTGGCGGGTGGCGGCGAAGAGATCCTTGCGGAAGGAGAGGCCCAGCACGTCCAGGTCCTCCCGG
>NW_015092191.1:23536-25680 GCF_001431845.1 Calidris pugnax | reverse complement strand
ACCCCACAGATCCCCCTGCCCCACAGATCCCATCTCACCCCATAGATCCCCTCTCACCCTACAGATCCTCCTGCCCCATAGATCTCCCTGCCCCACAGAACCTTCTCACCCCATAGATTCCTCATTAGGCCACGGGATCTTCTCCCCCCACAGGCCCTTCTTGCCCCATAGATTCCCCCTTCCACCAGGGGACCTTCTCCCCCCACGGGACCTTCTCACCCCACAGAATCTTCTCAGCCCTTGGGACCTTCTTGCCCCATAGATTCCCCTTTACCCCATGGGTTCTCACCCCACAAGATCTTCTCTCCCCATGGGACCTCCTCCCCCCATGGGACCTTTTCACCCCACAAGATGTTCTCCCCCCCATGGAACCTTCTCCCCCCTTGGGATCTTCTTATCCCCACAAGATGATCTTCCTCCATGGGACCTTCTCACCTCTTAGGACCTTCTCCCCCCATGGGACCTTCTTCTCCCCACGGGACCTTCTTCTCCCCCCAAGATGTTCTTCTCCCCACGGAACCTCCTCCCCCCATGGGACCTTCTTCTCCCTGGAACCTTCTCACCCCTTGGAACCTTCTCCCCCCATGGGACCTTCTTCTTCCCCCAAGATGTTCTTCCTCCCTGGAACCTTCTTCCTCTGTGGAACCTTCTCACCCCTTAGGACCTTCTTCTCCCCATGGAACCTTCTCACCCCCATGGGACCTCCTGCCTCCATGGAACCTTCTTCTCCCCCCCAAGACGTTCTTCTTCCATGGGACCATCTTCCCCCATGGGACCTTCTTCTCCCCACAAGATGTTCTTCCCCCATGGGACCTTCTTCCTCCATGGAACCTTCTCACCCCTTAGGACCTTCTCCCCCCATGGGACCTTCTTCTCCCCACGGGACCTTCTTCTCCCCCCATAAGATGTTCTTCCTCCACGGGACCTTCTACCCCCATGGAACCTTCTTCTCCCCACGGGACCTTCTTTTCCCCCCAAGACGTTCTTCCTCCATGGAACCTTCTCCCCCCATGGAACCTTCTCCCCCCCCATGTCCCCATCACCCCCTGGTCCTTCCTCCTCCTCTTCCTCCCCCTCCCCCAAACTCACCGTGATGATCTCCAGCACCTCGCTCTTGCTGACCTCCCCGTTGCGATCCACGTCGAAGAGGGAGAAGGCCCACTCCAACTTGAGGTGGGTCTTGCCCGAGGAGGTGAGGTGGAGGGCGATGATGTACTCCCGGAAGTCCAAGGTGCCGTCGTCGTTGGTGTCGAAGCTGCGGAAGACGTGGCGGGCGTAGCCCTGGGGGTCCGAGTTGGGGAAGAAGGTGCCGTAGATCTTCTCGAACTCCCCCCGGCTGATGCGCCCGTCGGGGCACTGCCGCTGGAAGCTCTCGTACCACCGGCACAGCTCCTCCTCCGAGAACCTGGTGTTGGTCTTCAGCTCCTCCAGGATCTCCTTAGAGAGGGCCCCGCTCCGGGTGTTCCCCATGGGGACGGGAGGAAGAAGAGGAGGAGGTGGGAGGAAGGAAGGAAGGAAGGAAGGAAGGAAGGAAGGAAAAGAGGAGGTGGTGGAACCCCCTAAGAGCAAGGAGGAGGAGGAGGATGGGGGTGGTGGAACCCCCAAAATTTGGTCTTGTAGGAGGAGGAGGAGGTGGTGGAACCCCCTGAGAGTCAAAGGAGGAGGATGAGGATGGAGTTGGTGGAGGAAGAGGAGGAGGAGGAAGAGGAGGTGGTGGAACCCCCTAAGAGCAAGGAGGAGGAGGAGGATGGGGGTGGTGGAACCCCCAAAATTTGGTCTTGTAGGAGGAGGAGGAGGTGGTGGAACCCCCTGAGAGTCAAAGGAGGAGGATGAGGATGGAGTTGGTGGAGGAAGAGGAGGAGGAGGAAGAGGAGGTGGTGGAACCCCCTAAGAGCAAGGAGGAGGAGGAGGATGGGGGTGGTGGAACCCCCAAAATTTGGTCTTGTAGGGGGAGGAGGAGGTGGTGGAACCCCCTGAGAGTCAAAGGAGGAGGATGAGGATGGAGTTGGTGGAGGAAGAGGAGGAGGAGGAAGAGGAGGTGGTGGAACCCCCTAAGAGCAAGGAGGAGGAGGAGGATGGGGGTGGTGGAACCCCCAAAATTTGGTCCTGGAGGAGGAGGAGGGGGCGGTGGAGCACCCTGAGAA
>NW_015092191.1:1910-3876 GCF_001431845.1 Calidris pugnax | reverse complement strand
ACCACCCCCCCCCCCCTTCTCCCGAAACTCAAAGGAGAGAAAAGGAGGAGGAACCCTCTGATGGGGGTGGTGGAACCCCCAAAATTTGGTCCTGGAGGAGGAGGAGGTGGTGGAACCTCCTGAGAGCGAGGAGGAAGAGGAAGATGGAGTTGGTGGAGGAAGAGGAGGAGGAGGAAGAGGAGGTGGTGGAACCTCCTGAGAGCGAGGAGGAAGAGGAAGATGGAGTTGGTGGAGGAAGAGGAGGAGGAGGAAGAGGAGGTGGTGGAACCTCCTGAGAGCGAGGAGGAAGAGGAAGATGGAGTTGGTGGAGGAAGAGGAGGAGGAGGAAGAGGAGGTGGTGGAACCTCCTGAGAGCGAGGAGGAAGAGGAAGATGGAGTTGGTGGAGGAAGAGGAGGAGGAGGAAGAGGAGGTGGTGGAACCCCCTAAGAGCAAGGAGGAGGAGGAGGATGGGGGTGGTGGAACCCCCAAAATTTGGTCCTGGAGGAGGTGGTGGAACCCCCTGAGAGTCAAAGGAGGAGGATGAGGATGGAGTTGGGGGAGGAAGAGGAGGAGGAGGAAGAGGAGGTGGTGGAACCCCCTGAGAGTCAAAGGAGGAGGATGAGGATGGAGTTGGGGGAGGAAGAGGAGGAGGAGGAAGAGGAGGTGGTGGAACCCCCTGAGAGTCAAAGGAGGAGGATGAGGATGGAGTTGGGGGAGGAAGAGGAGGAGGAGGAAGAGGAGGTGGTGGAACCCCCTGAGAGTCAAAGGAGGAGGATGAGGATGGAGTTGGGGGAGGAAGAGGAGGAGGAGGAAGAGGAGGTGGTGGAACCCCCTGAGAGTCAAAGGAGGAGGATGAGGATGGAGTTGGGGGAGGAAGAGGAGGAGGAGGAAGAGGAGGTGGTGGAACCCCCTGAGAGTCAAAGGAGGAGGATGAGGATGGAGTTGGGGGAGGAAGAGGAGGAGGAGGAAGAGGAGGTGGTGGAACCCCCTGAGAGTCAAAGGAGGAGGATGAGGATGGAGTTGGGGGAGGAAGAGGAGGAGGAGGAAGAGGAGGTGGTGGAACCCCCTGAGAGTCAAAGGAGGAGGATGAGGATGGAGTTGGGGGAGGAAGAGGAGGAGGAGGAGGTGGTGGAACCCCAAAAACTCAGAGGAGGAGGAGGATGGGGGTGGTGGAACCCCCAAAATTTGGTCCTGGAGGAGGTGGTGGAACCCCCTGAGACCGAGGAGGAGGAGGACGATGGGGGTGGTGGAACCCCCAAAATTTGGTCCTAGAAGAGGAGGAGACCCCTGAAAGCTAAAGGAGGAAGAAGAGGAGGAGGAGCAGGAGGGAGGAAGGACCCCCCAAAAGCTCAGAGGAGGAGGATGGGGGTGGTGGAACCCCCAAAACCTGGTCCTGGAGGAGGAGGAGCCCCCCAAAAGCCAAGGGAGGAAGAAGAGGAGGAGGAGGAGGATGGAGTTGGTGGAGGAAGAAGAGAGGGAGGAAGAGGAGGTGGTGGAACCCCCTGAGACCGAGGAGGAGGAGGACGATGGGGGTGGTGGAACCCCCAAAATTTGGTCCTGGAGGAGGTGGTGGAACCCCCTGAGAGCGAGGAGGAGGAGGAGGATGGGGGTGGTGGAACCCCCAAAACCTGGTCCTGGAGGAGGAGGAGCCCCCCAAAAGCCAAGGGAGGAAGAAGAGGAGGAGGAGGAGGATGGGGGTGGTGGAACCCCCAAAATTTGGTCCTGGAGGAGGTGGTGGAACCCCCTGAGAGCGAGGAGGAGGAGGAGGATGGGGGTGGAACCCCCCAAACCCCAACCCCGGGAGGAAGAAGAAGAGGAGGAGGAGGAGGATGGGGGTGGAACCCCCCAAACCCCAACCCCGGGAGGAAGAAGAAGAGGAGGAGGATGATGATGATGAAGGTCACCCCTCGAGGCGACGAAGCTGCCGGTGCCTCAGTGGGGCTGAGGATGAGGATGGGGGGCGGCGGGACCACACCCCCTCCCCCC
>NW_015092191.1:0-1753 GCF_001431845.1 Calidris pugnax | reverse complement strand
GGGGGTGTCTCACCATTTATTTCCCAATTAAAAGCCTCTCATTTAAATATTGAAATTATTGAGATTCAACGAGTCGCTCACACTTTGACCCCTTAAAGTGGCTTTTTTCCCTAAAAAACAACTTATTTCCCCCAAAAAACAACTTCTTTCCCCAAAATCCAACTTATTTCCCCAAAATCCAATTTATTTCCGCCAAACCCAAATTATTTCCCCGAAAAAACAACTTATTTCCCCAAAATCCAACTTATTTCCCCAAAATCCAATTTATTTCCCCCAAACCCAAATTATTTCCCCCAAAAAACAACTTATTTCCCCAAAATCCAACTTATTTCCCCAAAATCCAATTTATTTCCCCAAAACCCAACTTATTTCCCAAAAAAACCAACTTATTTTCCCAAAACCCAAGTTATTTCCCCCCAAAACCCAACTTATTTCCCCAAAACCCAACTTATTTTCCCAAAACCCAAGTTATTTCCCCCCCAAACCCAAGTTATTTCCCCAAAACCCAACTTATTTCCCCCAAAAACCAACTTATTTCCCCAAAAACCAACTTATTTCCCCACCAGATCATTGATTTCCCGATTAATCCATTTCTTTCCCCGTTAAATGAGATTTTTCCCGAAAATCGCCTTTTTTTCCGGAGGAAACGCCCCCGTTTCCCGATAAAACCCTTTTATTTTCCCCCAGAAAAGGACCCGTTTCCCCCCAAAATGGGTTTAATCGGGAAATAAATCCCTTTTTTGCCCCCAAAAATGCTGAGCTCAGCACGAAACCGCCCTTTGCCCCATTTCAGCGCTTTTTTTCCCCGATTTAATATATTTTTTCCCCGATTTTATACTTTTTTTCCCCGATTTTCCTCATTTATTCCCCGGTCCCGCCCCTCCCCCCCCCCTTGGGGAGGGGATTTACCCAAAATCCCGATTTTTAACCCAAACCGCTCCCTTTTAGGGCAGAATCCGGGGGATTCGGGGATTTCTCCCGGCAAAAATGGGGATAAAACCACAAAAATCAGGGTAAAATTGGGACAAAACGGCAAAAATGGGGATAAAACAGCAAAAAAATCGAGATAAAACTCCTAAAAATCGGGGAAAACTGAAAAAAAATTGGGATTAAACAGAAAAAATCGGGACAAAACGGCGAAAATTGAGATAAAATCGGGATAAAACGGCAAAAAAAAGAGAAAAACCAGCAAAAATGGGGATAAACTGGCAAAAAAATCAGGATAAAACTGTTAAAAATCGGCATAAAATGGGCTAAACCGGGAGAAAACATCAAAAAATCGGGATAAACCGGCCAAAAGATTGAGATAAAACTCTAAAAATCGGGGAAAATTGAAAAAAATCGGGATGAAACAGAAAAAATCGGGAAAAAAGGGTGAAAATCGAGATAAAATCGGGATGAAATGGAAAAAAAATGGAGAAAAAATGGCAAAAATGGGGATAAACCGGCAAAAATCAGGATAAAATGGGGAAAATCGGGATAAAACTGTTTAAAAATCGGCATTAAATGGGCAAAAGCGGGAGAAAACATCAAAAAATCGGGATAAACCGGCCAAAAGATCGAGATAAAACTCTTAAAAATCGGGGAAAATTGAAAAAAATCGAGATGAAACAGAAAAAAATCGGGAAAAAAAGGGTGAAAATCGAGATAAAATCGGGATAAAATGGAAAAAAAATGGGGAAAAAATGGCGAAAATGGGGATAAAACGGCAAAAATCGGGGTAAAATTGGGACAAAATCATTTAATAAAATGA
>NW_015092190.1:1500-3020 GCF_001431845.1 Calidris pugnax | reverse complement strand
GCTGCAGCTGGTGCCTCATGTCCCTGTCATCCCCAAAACCCTCACACCCATCTCCCTGGTGTCTCGTCCCTGTCACCCCGTGTCCTCATCACCCTGTGGTTTTACATCCTTAGTCACCCCCTGTTCATGTCACCCCGTGTCCTCACATCCTTGTTTGCTTCGTGTCCATGTCACCCCGTGTCCATGTCACCCCATGTCCATGTCACCCCATGTCCTCAAGTCCATGTCACCCCATGTCCACGTCACCCCGTGTCTTCACATCCTTGTTCCCCCTGTGTCCTTGTTCACCCCATGTCTTCACATCCTTGGTCCCTCTATGTCCTTGTTCACCCCATGTCTTCACATCCTTCGTCACCCCATGTCCTTGCTCACCTCATGTCCTTGTTCACCCCATGTCCTCATGTCCATGTCACCCTGTGTCTTCACATCCGTGTTCACCTCATGTCCATGTCATTCCGTGTCCTCACATCCAGGTCACCCTGTGTCCATGTCACCCCATGTTCCTCACATCCTTGTTCACCCCATGTCCGTGTCACCCTATGTCCTCATGTCCTTGTTCACCCCATGTCCTTGTCACACTGTGTCTTCATGACCTTAGTCACCCCATGTCCTCATGTCCTTGTTCACCCCATGTCCTTGTCACACTGTGTCTTCATGACCTTAGTCACCCCATGTCCTCACATCCATGTTCACCCCATGTTCCTCACATAGTTGTTCACCCCATCCATGTCACCCTGTGTCCTCACATCCATGTTCACCTCGTGTCCATGTCATTCCGTGTCCTCACGCCCAGGTCACCCCGTGTCTGTGTCACCCCATGTTCCTCACATCCTTGTTCACCCTGTGTCCATGTCACCCCATGTCCATGTCACCCCGTGTCCTCACGTCCTTGTTCACCTCATGTCCATGTCACCCCATGTCCATGTCCCCCCGTGTCCTCACGTCCTTGTTCACCCCCTGTCCCCCCGTGTCCTCACGTCCATGTTCACCATGTCCTCATGTCCTCGTTCACCCCATGTCCTCACGTCCTTCTCCTCCCGTGTCCCCGGTGTCCCCAGCCACTCCGTGCCCCCCAAACACCCTCTGGCTCCCCGCGCCGACCCCATCCCCTGCCCCGGTGTCCTTGTGCCCCCCCCCCCGCCGGTGTCCCCGGTACCCGGTCTGGCAGCAGCCGCAGTTGTCCCCAGACACTGGGGGGTCCCAGCGCCAGCCCCAGCTCCTCCCGCGTCTCCCGCAGCGCCGTGGCCACCGCGTCGCCGTCCGCCGGGTCCCGCCGCCCCCCGGGGAAGCTGTAAGAGTTTTAACGGGACCGGAGAGGGGAGGAGAGGAGGGGAGTGTCCGGTTCAGCGCCGGGCCGGCCCCGGTACCCGCTCCCCGACCGCCGGTACCTGACGTCGCCGCTGTGGGGGCCGCCCAGGCGGCGGGACCGGAGGGTGAAGAGCAGAGCGGGGCGGCCCCGCACCGAGCACAGCGGGACCAGCACCGCCGCCACCGCCGCCGCCGCCCCCCCGCGCCGCCCC
>NW_015092190.1:0-1231 GCF_001431845.1 Calidris pugnax | reverse complement strand
ACCGGTTGTGTGACACCACTACGGAGCGTGTGACCCCCAAAATGGGGTGTGCAAACAACCCCCACTCCAGCTGTACAACCCCATCACCAACTGTGTGACCCCCCACCAGCTGTGTGACACCACTGCTGAGTGTGCGACCCCCAAGACAGGTGTATGACACCCCCCCACCTCCGTCACCGGGTGTGCAACCTCCAAGATGGGGGGTGTGACACCCCCTTCCCCTAGCTGTACAACGCTGTCACCGGGTGTGCGACCTCCAAGATGGGGGGTGTGACAGTCCTGCTGGGTGTGTGACCTCCCCACTGGCTGTGCAACACCAGTGCTGGTTGTGCAACACTACTGCAGGGTGTGAGACCTCCCCCTGCATAACCCTATCACCAGCTGTGCAACCACCCCCGCCAGGTGTTTAACCCCACTGCGGGGTGTGCAACCCCCCCCCTCCCTCTGCACAACCCCATCACCAGGTGTGTGACCCTCCCACCAGTTGTGTGACCTCCCCACCGGTTGTGCAACAACCCCTTCCAGCTTCACAACAGCCTCACCAGGTGTGCGACCCCCCCCGCTGGGTGTGCAACCCCCCCCTGCTGGGTGTGCAAGCCCCCTCAATGGGGCGTAGAACCCTCCGACGGGGGGTGCAACCCCCTCTCTCCACCTGCACAACCCCCCCGATGGGGTGTAGACCCCCCCACTGGGGGTGCAGCCCCCCCATCACCCTCTTTCCCCACACCCCTCCCACCGTCACCAGCCACGTGTGTCCCCCCCCTTACCAGGAAGCCCCGATGGTGGGACCCATTGGACGGAGGGGGGGGAAACTGAGGCAGGGGGCACTCCCCCCACCCACCCCGCTGCCCCTCAATTATCCCCAGCCCTTAACGAGCGGCCCCCGATGCCGCCTGGGGCTGGGGGCAGCCCCCGGGGTGGTTGGGGGGGGGGGGTTGGTCCCTGAGGGGGGGGGACCCTTGTACAGCCAGCTCTTTGGCCCGGGGGGGGTTTGAAAGGGGGTGAGGGTTCCCCCCTTATCTCCCGGGGGAATTCCCTCTGTCCAAACAGCCTTCAGCGGGTCCAAGGCTGGGAAAAGGCTCCCAGAGGGATTGCTGCCAGGGGGGGTGTTACCGGGCTTCCAGGCTAAAGACACCGGCACCGTTCCGGGGGGAGCCCCCCCAATGTCTCCTGGGATTGACCCTGCGGGCACCAAGCTGATGAAAAGGGAATAACATGGATCCAACAGTCC
>NW_015092189.1:0-1199 GCF_001431845.1 Calidris pugnax | reverse complement strand
TCTCTGTCCCCATCTCCATCCTTGGTCCCTGTCCTTGTCCCCTGGACCTCAACCCCATCCCTGGTCCCCATCCCTGGTCCCCATCCCAGGTTCTTGCTCCCTGGTCCCCATCCCTGGTCTCTGTCCCCATCTCCATCCTTGGTCCCCGTCCTTGTCCCCTGGACCCCAGTGCCCATCCCTGGTCCTCATCCCCGTTTCCCAGTCCCCATCCCTGGTCTCCATCCTTGTCCCCTGGACCCCAACCCTGTCCCTGTCCCCATCCCAGGTCCCCACTCCTCATCCCTGGTCCCCACTCCTCATCCCTGGTCTCCATCTCTGGTCCCAGTCCCTATCCCTGGTCCCCATCCCAGGTTCCTGCTCCCTGGTTCCCATCCCTGGTCTCCGTCCTTGTCCCCTGGACCCCAACCCTGTCCCTGGTCCCCATCCCAGGTTCCTGCTCCACGGTCCCCATTCCTTGTCCCTGTCTGTGGTCCTCATCCCTCTCCCTGGACTCCAACCCTGTCCCTGGTCCCCGTCCCCATCCCAGGTTCCTGCTCCCTGGTCCCCATCCCTCGTCCTTGTCCCTGTCTGTGGTCTCCATCCCTGTCCATGTCCCCACTCCCCATTCCCCAGTCCCCATCCCTGGTCACCATCCTTGTCCCCTGGACCCCAACCCTGTCCCTGGTCCCCATCCCCATCCCAGGTTCCTGCTCCCAGTCCCTGGTCCCCATCCCTGGTCCCATCTCCTCATCTCTGGTCCTTGTCCCCAGTCCCCATCCCTGGTCTCTGTCCCCATCCCAGTTTCCTGCTCCCCGGTTCCCATCCCTGGTCCCCGTCCTTGTCCCCCTGGTCCCCGTCCCCATCCCAGGTTCCTGCTCCCAGTCCCCAGTCCCTGGTCCCCACTCCTCATCCCTGGTCTCCATCTCTGGTCCCAGCCCCCATCCCTGGTCCCCATCCCAGGTTCCTGCTCCCTGGTTCCCATCCCTCATCTCCGTCCTTGTCCCTTGGACCCCAACCCTGTCCCTGATCCCTGTCCCCATCCCAGGTTCCTGCTCCCAGTCCCCATCCCCAGTCCCATCTCCTCATTTCTGGTCCTTGTCCCCATCCCTGGTCCTTGTCCCCATCCCAGGTTCCTGCTCCTGGTCCCCAGTCCCCATCCCTGGTTCCCACTCCTCATCTCTGGTCCCTGTCCCCAGTCCCCATCCCTGGTCCCCATCCCA
>NW_015092188.1:2016-5064 GCF_001431845.1 Calidris pugnax | reverse complement strand
CCCTTCCCCCTCGTCCTATGGCTCCTCTTGCTCATCAAGAGTCCCTCCTCAGCTCTCCTGGAGCCCCTTGAGGGACTGGAAGGGGCTCCAAGGTCTCCCCGGAGCCTTCTCTTCTCCAGGATGAACAACCCCAACTCTCCCAGCCTGTTCTCCCAGCAGAGGGGCACCTCAGGGGGCTGGTAAAGCCTTTTGGCAACTGGTTGTGGTGGCCAGCATCCCTTTTGGCAACTGGTGGTGGTGACCAACACAATGTAGGATGCTGGTAAAGCCTTTTGGCAACTGGTCATGGTGACCACCACACCGTAGGATGCTGGTAAAGCCTTGTGGCAACTGGTCATGGTGGCCACCACACCTTAGGGTGCTGGTAAAGCCTCTTGGCAACTGGTTGTGGTGGCCAGCATCCCTTTTGGCAACTGGCTGTGGTGGCCAACACACTGTAGGATGATGGTAAAGCCTTGTGGCAACTGGTTGTGGTGGCCAACGCACCATATGATGCTGGTAAAGCCTTTTGGCAACTGGTTGTGGCAGCCAGCGTCCCTTTTGGCAACTGGTTGTGGTTGCCAATACACCATAGGATGCTGGTAAAGCCTCTTGGCAACTGGTGGTGGTTGCCAGTGTCCCTTTTGGCAACTGGTTGTGTTGGCCAGCATCCCTTTTGGCAACTGGCTGTGGTGGCCAACACACCGTAGAATGATGGTAAAGCCTTTTGGCAACTGGTTGGGGTGGCCAGCATCCCTTCTGGCAACTGGTTGTGGTGGCCAACACACCTTAGGGTGCTGGTAAAGCCTTTTGGCAACTGGTGGTGGTTGCCAGCATCTCTTGGCAACTGGTAGAGGTGGCCAGCATCCCTTTTGGGAACTGGTGGTGGTGGCCAACACAATGTAGGATGCTGGTAAAGCCTTTTGGCAACTGGTTGTGGTGGCCAACACACCATAGGATGCTGGTAAAGCCCTTTGGCAACTGGTGGTGATGGCCAACACACCACAGGATGGTGGTACAACCTTATGGTGGCTAGTGGTGGCTACTGGTGTGCCATAGGGCCACCGGTAAAGCCTTTTGGCTCCCTGGAAAGGGCTGTGAAGCCTTGGCAGAGGCTGCCCAGGGCAGTGGTGGAGTCGCCATCCCTGGAGGGATTGAGAAGATGGAGACAAGTGGTAAACGTGGTGCTGAGGGACACGGTTTATGGTGGTTTTGGTTGGTGTTGGGTTGATGGTTGGACTCCAGGAGCTTGAAGATCCCTTCCAACCTGGATAATTCCATGATTCTATGCAATAGGCTGAGAGGAAATGGCCCCAAGTTGGTCCAGAGGAGGTTTAGGATGGAGATTGGGGAAAATTCCTTCCTGGAAAGGGCTGTGAAGCCTTGGAAGAGGCTGCCCAGGTGGTTTTGGTTGGTGTTGGGTTGATGGTTGGCCTCCAGGAGCTCGGAAGATCCCTTCCAACCTGGATAATTCCACGTTTCTTGGGTTCTACGGTTCTGAATGTGTTTTTTTGTGGTTTCTAACTGTCCCTTTTTTATGTTTTTGGGGGGGATGTCCCTCCCGCAGAGGTGCAGTTCTGGCCGTACCGCACGGACGACTTCACCACCCGGTTTTGGTTGGTGTTGGGTTGATGGTTGGGCTCCAGGAGCTTGAAAGGTCCCTTCCAACCTGGATAATTCCATGATTCTAAGCAATAGGATGAGAAGAAACAGCCCCAAGTTGCTCCAGAGGAGGTTTAGGATGGAGATTGGGGAAAATTCCTCCCTGGAAAGGGCAGTGAAGCCTTGGCAGAGGCTGCCCAGGTGGTTTTGGTTGGTGTTGGGTTGATGGTTGGGCTCTAGGAGCTTGAAAATTCCCTTCCAACCTGGATAATTCCATGATTCTAATCAATAGGACGAGAGGAAATGGCCCCAAGTTGGTCCAGAGGAGATTTAGGATGGAGACTGGGGAAAAATCCTTCCTGGAAAGGGCAGTGAAGCCTTGGAAGAGGCTGCCCAGGTGGTTTTGGTTGGTGTTGGGTCAATGGTTGGACTCTAGGAGCTTGAAAGGTCCCTTCCAACCTGGATAATTCCACGTTTCTTGTGTTCTACGGTTCTGAATGTGTTTTTTTGTGGTTTCTAACCGTCCCTTTTTTATGTTTTTGGGGGGGATCTCCCTCCCAACACAATGTAGGATGCTGGTAAAGCCTTTTGGCAACTGGTTGTGGTGGCCAACACACCATAGGATGCTGGTAAAGCCCTTTGGCAACTGGTGGTGATGGCCAACACACCACAGGATGGTGGTACAACCTTATGGTGGCTAGTGGTGGCTACTGGTGTGCCATAGGGCCACCGGTAAAGCCTTTTGGCTCCCTGGAAAGGGCTGTGAAGCCTTGGCAGAGGCTGCCCAGGGCAGTGGTGGAGTCGCCATCCCTGGAGGGATTGAGAAGATGGAGACAAGTGGTCAACGTGGTGCTGAGGGACACGGTTTATGGTGGTTTTGGTTGGTGTTGGGTTGATGGTTGGCCTCCAGGAGCTCGAAAGGTCCCTTCCAACCTGGATAATTCCATGTTTCTTGGGTTCTATGGTTTCGAATGTGGTTTTTTGTGGTTTCTAACCGTCCCTTTTATGTTTTTTTGTTTTTTGGCGGGGGGTCCCTCCCGCAGAGGTGCAGTTCCGGCCGTACCGCACGGACGACTTCATCACCCGGCTTTACTACGAGACGCCGCGGTTGACGGTCCTCAACCAGACGTGGGTGTTGAAGGCGCGGGTGAACGATTCGGAAAGGAACCCCAACCTCTCCTGCAAGCGCACCCTCTCCTTCCAGCTCCTGCTGAAGAGCAAGGTGAGCGCTCCTTTGGAATGTTCCTTCCTCCTCTTGGAAGGACCCTACGACGACGTCCGCATCCGCCCCGTCATCTACCACTTCGTCTTCAGCAACGAGAGCAACGAGACCGACTACATGGCCCTGCCCATCCTCGACTCGGTGGAGTGCAACAAACTGCTGGCGGCCAAGAACATCAACCTGCGGCTTTTTATATTCCAGATCCAAAAATGAGACTCGGGGGAAAAAGGGGGGAAAAGGGTAGG
>NW_015092188.1:0-1290 GCF_001431845.1 Calidris pugnax | reverse complement strand
GGGAAAGGGAGGAGGGAGGGGGAGTTGGAAAAAAAATAAAAAAAAAATGAAAGTAGTAATAATAAAAAGGATGAAGAGGGAAGGGAAGTGGAGGAAGGGTGGGGAAGGTGGATCAAAAGTGGACAAAGGGTGGACAAAGTGGATAAAAAGGTGGATAAAGGGTGGAAAAAGGTGGATAAAGGATGGAAAAAGTGGATAAAAAGGGGGTAAAAGGTGGAAAAAAGTGGATAAAGGGTGGGAAAAGTGGATAAAGGGTGGAAAAAAGTGGATAAAGGGTGGGAAAAGTGGATAAAGGGTGGAAAAAAGTGGATAAAGGGTGGGGAAAGTGGATAAAAGGTGGACAAAGGGTGGGGAAAGTGGATAAAAGGTGGACAAAGGGTGGGGAAAGTGGATAAAAGGTGGACAAAGGGTGGAAAAAAGTGGATAAAGGGTGGGAAAAGTGGATAAAGGATGGGAAAAGTGGATAAAAAGTGGACAAAGGGTGGAAAAAAGTGGTTGAAAGATGGGGAAAGTGGATAGAGGGTGGGGAAAGTGGATAAAAAGGGGATAAAAGGTAGAAAAAAGTGGATAAAGGGTGGAAGAAAGTGGATAAAAAGTCGGAAAAGCAGATAAAAGGTGGATAAAGGGTGGGAAAAGTGGATAAAAGGTGGGGAAAAGCAGACAAAGGGTGGAAAAAGTGGATAAAAAGGGGATAACAGGTTGGAAAAAGTGGACAAAAGGTGGAAAAAAGTGGACAAAGGGTGGAAAAAGTGGATAAAAAGTGGATAAAGGGTGGAAAAAAGTGGATAAAGGGTGGAAAAAGCAGATAAAAGGTGGTTAAAGGTTGGAAAAAAGTGGATAAAACGTGGATAAAGGGTGGGAAAAGTGGATAAAACGTTGACAAAGGGTGGAAAAAAGTGGTTGAAAGGTGGGGAAAGTGGATAAAAGGTGGAAAAAAGTGGATAAAGGGTAGGAAAACTGGATAAAGAGTGGACAAAGGGTGGAAAAAAGTGGATAAAAGTTAGGAAAATTGGAAAAATTGGATATAAGGTGGGAAAAGTGGATAAAAAGTGGGTAAAAGTTGGGAAAAAGTGGATAGAAGGTGAACAAAGGGTGGAAAAAAGTGGAATAAAAGGTGGATAAAAGGTGGATAAAAGGTGGAAAAAGGGGATAAAAGGTGGAGGAAATGTGTAAAAAAGTAGGTAAAAGGTGGAAAAGAGTGGGTAAAAGGTGAAAGAAGGGATAAAAGGTGGAAGAAATGTGGAAAAAAGTGGGTAGAAGGTGGAGGAAAGATGGAAAAAGGGGGATAAA
>NW_015092187.1:0-1306 GCF_001431845.1 Calidris pugnax | reverse complement strand
AGGTGGGTGCTGGGGGTCCTATGGGGCTGAGGGACCCCAGGATTGTGGCTGCTGCACCCTATAGGTGAGTTTTTGGGGTCCTCTTGGGCTGGAAATCCCCAGGATTGTGGGTGCTGCACCCCAAGGTGGGTGCTGGGGGTCCCTGGGTCTGGGGGTCCCCAGGATTGTGGGTGCTGCACCCCAAGGTGGGTGCTGGGGGTCCCTGGGTCTGGGGGTCCCCAGGATTGTGGGTGCTGCACCCCAAGGTGGGTGCTGGGGGTCCCTGGGTCTGGGGGTCCCCAGGATTGTGGGTGCTGCACCCCAAGGTGGGTGCTGGGGGTCCCTGGGTCTGGGGGTCCCCAGGATTGTGGGTGCTGCACCCCAAGGTGGGTGCTGGGGGTCCCTGGGTCTGGGGGTCCCCAGGATTGTGGGTGCTGCACCCCAAGGTGGGTGCTGGGGGTCCCTGGGTCTGGGGGTCCCCAGGATTGTGGGTGCTGCACCCCAAGGTGGGTGCTGGGGGTCCCTGGGTCTGGGGGTCCCCAGGATTGTGGGTGCTGCACCCCAAGGTGGGTTCTTGGGGTCCTCTTGGGCTGGAGATTCACCAGGACCGTGGGTGCTGCACCCCAAGGTGGGTGCTGGGGGTCCCTGGGTCTGGGGGTCCCCAGGATTGTGGGTGCTGCACCCCAAGGTGGGTGCTGGGGGTCCCTGGGTCTGGGGGTCCCCAGGATTGTGGGTGCTGCACCCCAAGGTGGGTGCTGGGGGTCCCTGGGTCTGGGGGTCCCCAGGATTGTGGGTGCTGCACCCCAAGGTGGGTGCTGGGGGTCCCTGGGTCTGGGGGTCCCCAGGATTGTGGGTGCTGCACCCCAAGGTGGGTGCTGGGGGTCCCTGGGTCTGGGGGTCCCCAGGATTGTGGGTGCTGCACCCCAAGGTGGGTGCTGGGGGTCCCTGGGTCTGGGGGTCCCCAGGATTGTGGGTGCTGCACCCCAAGGTGGGTGCTGGGGGTCCCTGGGTCTGGGGGTCCCCAGGATTGTGGGTGCTGCACCCCAAGGTGGGTGCTGGGGGTCCCTGGGTCTGGGGGTCCCCAGGATTGTGGGTGCTGCACCCCAAGGTGGGTGCTGGGGGTCCCTGGGTCTGGGGGTCCCCAGGATTGTGGGTGCTGCACCCCAAGGTGGGTGCTGGGGGTCCCTGGGTCTGGGGGTCCCCAGGATTGTGGGTGCTGCACCCCAAGGTGGGTGCTGGGGGTCCCCTGGCTCTGGGGGTGCCGTGGGGCTGGGAGTGCCGTGGGTCCTGCCCCCCCCGCTGCCCCACAGCACCCTCACCCCCCCCA
>NW_015092186.1:0-1965 GCF_001431845.1 Calidris pugnax | reverse complement strand
CCCTGATGTCCCCATCTCCTCACCATGGGTTGGCCATGACGTCCCCATCTCCTCACCCTGGGGTGGTCCCTGATGTCCCCATCTCCTCACCATGGGGTGACCCTGCCATCCCTGTCCCCATGGGGTGGTCCCCAAAATCCCTGTCCCCATGGGTTGGCCATGATGTCCCCATCTCCTCACCATGGGGTGGTCCCTGATGTCCTCATCTCCTCATCCTGGGAAGGGTGGTCCCTGATGTTCCTCTCCCCATGGGGTGGTCCCTAATGTCCTTGTCCCTGTGGGGTCATCCCTGATGTCCTTGTCCCCATGGGGTGGTCCCCAATGTCCCCATCTTCTCCCCATGGGGTGGGTGGTCCCCGATGTCCCCATCTCCTCATCTTGGGATGGGTGGTTCCCTGATGTCCCCATCTCTTCATCCTGGGGTGGTCCCTGAAGTCCGTGACACCATGGGGTGGTCCCCAATGTCCCCATCTCCTCATCCTGGGAAGGGTGGTCCCTGATGTTCCTCTCCCCATGGGGTGGTCCCTGATGTCCCCATCTCCTCACCATGGGGTGGTACTTGATGTCCCCATCTCCTCATCCTGGGAAGGGTGGTCCCTGATGTCCCCATCTCCTCACCATGGGGTGGCCCTGATGTCCCCGTCCCCATGATGCAGGGTGACCATGATGTCCCTGTCCCCATGGGGTGGTCCCTGATGTCCCTGTCCCCATGGGGTGGTCCCTGATGTCCCCATCTCCTCATCCTGGGGTGGTCCTGATGTCCCTTGTCCCCATGGGGTGGTCCCTGATGTCCCCATCTCCTCACCCTGGGGTGGTCCTGCCATCCTTGTCCCCATGGGGTGGTCCCTGATGTCCCTGTCCCCATGGGTGGTCCTTGATGTCCCCATCTCCTCACCCTGGGAAGGGTGGTCCCTGATGTTCCTCTCCCCATGGGGTGGTCATTGATGTCCCCATCTCCTCACCATTGGGTGGTCCCTGCCATCCTTGTCCCCATGGGGTGGTCCTTGATGTCCCCATGGGGTGGTCCTTGATGTCCCCATCTCCTCACCCTGGGGTGGTCCCTGATGTCCCCATCTCCTCATCCTGGGAAGGGTGGTCCCTGATGTTCCTCTCCCCATGGGGTGGTCCCTAATGTCCTTGTCCCTGTGGGGTCATCCCTGATGTCCTTCCCTGTCCCCATGGGGTGGGTGGTCCCTGGTGTCCCCATCTCCTCATCTTGGGATGGGTGGTCCCTGATGTCCCCATCTCCTCACCCTGGGGTGGTCCCTGATGTTCCTCTCTCCATGGGGTGGCCATGATGTCCCCATCTCCTCACCATTGGGTGGTCCCCAAAGTCCCCATCTCCTCACCCTGGGGTGGCCATGCTATCACTGTCCCCATGGAGTGGTCCCTGATGTCCCCATCTCCCCACCATGGGGTGACCATGCCATCCCTGTCCCCATGGGGTGGTCCCTGATGTCCCCATCTCTTCACCATGGGGTGGTCCCTGAAGTCCCTGTCCCCATGGGGTGGTCCCTGATGTCCCCATCTCCTCACCATAGGGTGGTCCCCAATGTCCCCATCTCCTCATCCTGGGGTGGGTGGTCCCTGATGTCCCCATCTCCTCACCATGGGGTGGTCCCTGATGTCCCTGTCCCCACAGTTTGGGGTGTCCCTGTGGGTCCCTGTCCCTATCCCATGGGGTGACCTCACCACCCCTTATCCCCATGGTTTCGGGTGTCCCTATGGGTCCCTGCCCCATGGTTTGGGGTGTCCCTGTGGGTCCCTGCCCCACGGTTTGGGGTGTCCCTGTGGGTCCCTGTCCCATGGTGTGGGGTGTCCCTGTGGGTCCCTGCCCCATGGGGTGGGGTGGTCCCTATGGGTCCCTGCCCCACAGTTTGGGGTGTCCCTGATGCCCCTGTCCCCGCAGTTTGGGGTGTCTCTGTGGGTCCCTGTCCCCATCCCATGGGGTGTCCCTGTGGGTCC
>NW_015092185.1:5534-6146 GCF_001431845.1 Calidris pugnax | reverse complement strand
TCCTTTGCGCCCAATAAAGGCCCTCACACCCAGGATTACGACTCCCGTCATGCCCCGCGCCTCCATAGACCCTCCCCATTACCCCACAAGATGGCGCCGCACCCTCAGGACTACAGCTCCCATCATGCCCCGCGCCTCCATAGACCCCCATTACCCCCTTTTAAAATGGCGCCGCTTAGGACTACAACTCCCATCATGCCCCGCGGCCCCACAGAATCCCTATTACCCCCTTTCAAAATGGCGCCTCCCAGGACTACAACTCCCATCATGCCCTGCGGCATTATAGAATCCCTATTACCCCCCAAGATGGCGCCGCACTTTAGGACTACAATCCCCATGGTGCTTCGCGCCGCCGCCATTTTGCTCCACCCCTAAAATGTCCGCCGCCTTTTTTCGAACTACAACTCCCGTCGTGCCCCGCGTCCCCTTAGACGCCCATTGTGGGCGGGACTACATTTCCCGTGCTGCCCCGCGCCTTCCCGCGCTTTTTCGCCTTCCTCCTTGTCTCCCCTCAGCGATGGCGGAGGCGGCGGCGGAGGCGCTGGGCCGCTGGGCCCGCGACGAGATGGGGCTGCCCCCCCCGCCCCCCGCCCTGCTCCGCAGGTGGGGACA
>NW_015092185.1:0-1247 GCF_001431845.1 Calidris pugnax | reverse complement strand
GAGGTCTGATTGGCTCCCTCCCCTTTTCTATATATAAAGGTGGCGGTGCGTGCCGTGTGCAAAATGAGGGCGGAGTCTCTGGAGGAGCTGCTGGAGCCCCGCCCATCCTGGACGTAAGCCACGCCCCCACGAGGGGAGGGGGGAGTGGGGTGGGGGGGACCTGTCAATCATTCCCCTCTCTCCACCAATGGCAGGTCGAGGCGCCAGGCGGAAGCGGCCAATCAGAGGTGGCGGCGGGAGGCGGAGGTGGGTCCCGCCCCCTCGGGCTCCCAGTAGGGACCAGTAGGGGGTCCCAGGGCCTCCCAGTACTCCCAGTCTGGGTTCCCAGTATCCCCAGTGCTCCCAGTATGGGATCCCAGTACACCCCAGTGCCTCCCAGTATGACTCTAGCATCCCAGTCTGGTCTCCCAATCCCTCCCAATGCCTCCCAGTATAACTCTAACCTCCCAGTATGGGGTCCCAGTGCTCCCAGTATGAGTCTGAGCTCCCACTATGGGCTCCCAGTACCCCCCAGTGCCTCCCAGTATAACTCTAACCTCCCAGTATGAGCTCCTAGTCCTCCCAGTATGAGTCTGAGCTCCCAGTATGGGCTCCCAGTGCCTCCCAGTATAACTCTAACCTCCCATTCTGGGCTCCCAGTGCCTCCCAGTATAACTCTAACCTCCCAGTATGGGGTCCCAGTGCTCCCGGTATGAGTCTGAGCTCCCACTATGGGCTCCCAGTACACCCCAGTTCCTCCCAGTATAACCCCCAGTCTGGGCTCCCAGTGCCTCCCAGTTCTCCCAGTATGAGTCTGAACTCCCAGTATGGGCTCCCAGTCCTCCCAGTATGGCTTCCCAGTCTTCCCAGTGCTCCCAGTCTGGCTTCCCAGTATCCCCCAGTTCTCCCACTATGACTCCAGCCTCCCAGGCTGGGCTCCCAGTACTCCCAGTATGAGTCTGAACTCCCAGTACGGGCTCCCAGTGCCTCCCAGTACCCCCCAGTACTTCCAGTCTGGGCTCCCAGTCCTCCCAGTACCTCCCAGTATGACTCTAACCCCCCAATATGGGCTCCCAGTGCCTCCCAGTACCCCCCAGTACTTCCAGTCTGGGCTCCCAGTCCTCCCAGTACCTCCCAGTATGACTCTAACCCCCCAATATGGGCTCCCAGTGCCTCCCAGTATAACTTTATGCTCCCAGTATGATCTCCCAGTCCTCCCAGTGCTCCCAGTCTGGGCTTCCAGTGCCTCCCAGTCCCTCCCAGTGCCT
>NW_015092184.1:0-2397 GCF_001431845.1 Calidris pugnax | reverse complement strand
GGATGAAAATTCTTCAGAAAGGAAATCTTCAAGGCACACGAACAGGCCATCACTATGTGCTAAAACAGGAGCCGGCAGGGAAGAAGACTGGCCTGGCCAAACAGAGAGCTTTGTCTGAAACTCAGGAAAAAAAAACAGAGTTTATGATGTTTGGAAGAAGGGGCGAGCAACTCCAGAGAGCTACAAGGATGTCATAAGGTCATGTAGGGAGAAAAGTAGAATGGCCAAAGTCCAACTAGAGCTTAGCCTGGATATTGCCTTAAAAGACAATTAAAAAGTTTCTATAAATACATTAGGAACTAAAGGAGGGCTCAGGACAATCTCCATCCTTTATTGGATGCAGGGGGAAAGATGGTGACCAAGGATGAGAAAAGGCTGAGGTACTGAATGTCTTCTTGACCTCAGTAAGACCAGTTTTTCTCCAGACACCCAGACCCCTGGGCTGCGAGGCAGGTAAGGGGAGCAGAATGAAGCCCCCATAATCCAAGGGGAAAGAGTTAGCGACCAGTCCCAGTCGACACAGGAGTGTATGGGTCTGGATGGATCCACCCAGGGGTAGTATGGGAGCTGGTGGAAGTGCTCACCAAAACACTGTCCATCATGTCTCAGCAGTCCGCACATCTACAGGAAGAGCAATAAGGAAGATCCGGGGAACTCCAGGCCTGTCAGACTGACCTCAGTGCCTGGGAACGTTATGGAGCAGATCATCCTGAGTGCCATCAGGCTGTATGGAAAGGACAGCCAGGCCCAGTCAGCAGGGGTTTGTGAAAGGCAGGTCCTGCTACACAAACCTAATCTCCTTCTGTGACAAGGAAGCCTGCTTGGTGGACGAGGGAAAGGCTGTGGATGTTTTCTACCTGGAGTTTAGTAAGACCTTTGACACCAGTTCCCACAACATTCTCCTGAAGGAACTGGTGCTTACGGCTTGCACGGGTGTATTCTTTGCTGGGGAAAAACCTGGCTGGAGCGTGTGGCCCAGAGAGTGGTGGTGAATGGAGTGAAATCCAGTTGGTGGCTGGTCACAAGTGGTGTTCCCCAGGGCTTGGTATTGGGGCCAGTTCACTTTAATATCCTTATCATTGACCTGGATGAGGGGATCAATTGCACCCTCAGGAAGTTTGCAGATGACACCAAGTTGGGTGGGAGTGTTGATGTGCTGGAGGTTAGGCTGGCTCTACAGAAGGATCTGGACAAGATGGATCAATGGGCTGAGGCCAATAGTATGAGGTTCAACAAGGCCCAGTCCCAGGTCCTGCACTTAGGTCACACCAACTCCATGGACACCACAAGAGGCGGGAAGAGTGGCTGGAGCTGCCTGGCGGAAAAGGACCTGGGGGCGTTTGTCAACAGCCTGCTGAATATGAGCCAGCAGTGTGTCAAGGTGGCCAAGAAGGCCAACAGCATCCTGGCCTCTATCAGGAACATGTGGCCAGCAGGGCTAGAGAAGTGATTGTCTCTCCTGTACTCAGAACTGGTGAGGCCCCATCTTGAGGGCTATGTCCAGCTTTGGGCTCCTCACTATGAGAAAGACATGGAGGCCCTGGAGCATTCCCAAAGATCAACAAATCTGGGGAGGGGTCTGGAGAACAAGTCTTGTGAGGAGCGACTAGGGGAACTGGGATTGTTCAGCTTGGAGAAAAGGACGCTGAGCACCTTGTCACTCTCTTCAACTACTGAAAGGAGGTTATAGCGAGGTTGGTGTTCATTTCAACTGCCAAGTAAGTGTTGACAGGACAAGAGGAAATGGCTACAAGTTTCTCCAGGGGAGATAAAGATTGGATATTAGAAAAATTTCTTCATTTAAAAGTTTCTCAAACACTGAAACAAGCTGCCCAGAGAACTGTTTGAGTCACCATCGTGGAGGTGTTTAAAAGATGTGGAGATGTGATACATAGGGATGTGGTTTAGTGGTGGACTTGGCAGTGTGAGGTTTACAGTTGGACTTTGTTTCATCCCCGCCCCTTCTTTGGGAGGCCAGGAGGTGTCACAGAATGTTCCTGCCCTGGGCACTGCTCCCCCCCACATCCCAGGGGAGCCTTTGGCAGTGACTGCCCTCAGTGGGGCTCGTTAACGCTTCCAGAAAGTTTGGATCTTGCTTCTGATTTCTTGAGCACTTTCTTCAATCTTCTCTCAGTACCTGAGGCTCATGGACTCAGCAGCAAATACCCCATGGGGCTTGTTAATAGACAGAAAGCCTTAACAAGGCATTTCTCTCTCTGTCATTTTCTTCAGGACTTGTACAGCTAGTTGGGGAGGGTTTGTGGTGTAGTTAAGGAGGAAGATTTTAAAGTGCCTCTAATGAAAATGGCTTCTTGACTGTAAAGGATGTATTTTATTAGGGCTCAGTTTAAAGGGGAGGTGATCAAATCATTCTCCAAGGGATACTGAGGCAGGGTG
>NW_015092183.1:3340-8207 GCF_001431845.1 Calidris pugnax | reverse complement strand
AAGCCCCATATGGGGGTAATTAAGCCCGGTATGGGGGTAATTAAGCCGGGGTAGGGGTAATTAAGCCAGGGAGCAGGATAATCACCCCAGGGATGAGTCTAATTACGGAATGGGGGTAATTAAGCTCGGGATGGGGGTAATTAAGCCCCAGATGGGGGTAATTAAGCCTGGGATGGGGGTAATTAAGCCCGGGTGGGGCTAATGACCCCCTGGATGCGACTAATTACCCCCGGGATGGGGCTAATGACTCCAGAGATGAGGCTAATTACCCCCGAGGTGGGTCTAATTGCCCCTGGGGCGGGTCTAATTACCCCAAGAATGTTCTAATTACCCCAAAGATGCTCTAATTACCCCAAGGATGTTCTAATTACCTCAAAAAAGGTCTAAATTACCTCGAGGTGGGGCTAATTACCCCCTGGATGCGACTAATTACCCCAGAGATGGGGCTAATTACCCCCAGATGGGGCTAATTACCCCTGTGGATGTGACTAATTACCCCAGGGATGTGACTAATTACCCCCGGGATGGGATTAATTACCCCAGGGGGGCATCTAACCACCCCAGGGACCCCTATTATCCCCTCCTTAATCCCCCCTTCCCTCCTTAATTACCACCCCTCATCCTTCCTTAATTACCCCACCCCCGAGGCCCCGCCCCCTCCCACCCCAAGCTCCGCCCACTCACCTCGGGGGGGGGCCCGTTGCCACCGATAGTCCCAGCTCTGCCGAGCCACGGCCCGACGGGCGGCGGCCAAACCCCCCGGCCCGGCCGGTCGCCTCAGGTCCCACAACTTGGCCGTCTGGTCCTTGGAGTTGGAGACCAGGTAACGCCCGTCGCCCTGAAGGGGGGGGGGTGGGGGACACCAGTTTCACCAGTAAACCCTTCCCAGTTGACCTCATCCATCCATAGCTACATCCCAGGGGCCATAAAACCCCACCCCAGGGCTCCCAGCACCACCCGCAGCATCTCCAGAGCTTCTGGAGAACGTTCCACTTGGACCAGTTCCACCAGAAACCCAGCCCAGTCGATCCCAGTTGCTCCCAGTTGACCCCAGTTGACCTCATCCATCCATAACTACATCCCAGTTGACCCTACACCCAATTCCAGGGCTCCCGGCGCCACCCAGTGCATCTCCAGAGCTTCTGGAGAACATCCCAGTTGAACCAGTTCCACTAAATGTCCGTCCCAGTTGATCCCAGTTGACCCCAGTTGACCTCATACGTCCATAGCTACATCCCAGGGGCCATAAAACTCTGCCCCGGGGCTCGCAGCACCACCCGCAGCATCTCCAGAGCTTCTGGAGAACATCCCAGTTGGACCAGTTCCACCAGAAACCCAGCCCAGTTGATCCCAGTTGACCCCAGTTGACCTTATCCATCCATAGCTACATCCCAGGGGCCATAAAACCCTGCCCCAGGACTCCCAGCGCCACCCAGTGCATCTCCAGAGCTTCTGGAGAACATCCCAGTTGAACCAGTCCCATTAAATGTCCATCCCAGTTGATCCCAGTTGACCCCAGTTGACTTTATCCATCCATAACTACATCCCAGTTGCCCCCCAGCCCCTCCCAGTCCCTCCTATCCCCTCCTACACCCTCCCAGTCCCTTCCAGTTGCCCCCAATCACCCTCTCGCCCCCTCCCAGTCCCTCCCAGTGCCCCCCAGTTGCCCACCCGGGGGTGCAGGAAGGTGATTCCATCGCGGTGGCCGGCCAGGAGGCCGACGGGGCGGGGCTGCCCCTCCCCCAGGCAGCGGCGGTCCCAGGCCCGGATGACCCCGTCGTCCCCCCCCGAGAGCAACAGCTGCCCCCCCGTGCCGTCCCCCAGGGCCACCGCGTTGACGTCGTCCTCGTGGGCCTCCACCTGCGGGGGGGGGAAGGGGGGGAAGGGGGAGGTCAAGGTCACCCCATGGGGTGGCCTTGACCCCATCGGGTGGCTCTTGGGACCCATAGGGTGGCCTTGGGACAATGGGGTAGACGTGGCCTCCATAGGGTGACCTTGACCCCCATAGGGTGACATTGGGACCATGGGGTAGACCTGGCCCCCATGGAGAGGTTTTGGGACCCATAGGGTGACCCTGGGACCCGTAGGGTGGCCTTGGGACAATGGGGTAGACGTGGCCTCCATAGGGTGACCTTGACCCCCATAGGGTGACATTGGGACCATGGGGTAGACCTGGCCTCCGTGGGGAGGCCTTGACCCCCAATGGGGTAGACCTGACCTCCGTGGGGTGGCCTTGACCCCCAAAGGGGTAGACCTGGCCTCTGTGGGGTGTGGCCTCCATAGGGTGACCTTGACCCCCATGGGGTGACATTGATACCATGGGGTAGACCTGGCCCCCATGGAGTGGTTTTGGGACCCATAGGGTGACCCTGGGACCCGTAGGGTGGCCTTGGGACAATGGGGTAGACCTGGTCTCTGTGGGGAGGAGTTGACCCCCAATGGGGTAGACCTGGTCTCTGTGGGGAGGAGTTGACCCCCAATGGGGTAGACCTGGTCTCTGTGGGGAGGAGTTGACCCCCAATGGGGTAGACCTGGTCTCTGTGGGGAGGAGTTGACCCCCAATGGGGTAGACCTGGTCTCTGTGGGGAGGAGTTGACCCCCAATGGGGTAGACCTGGTCTCTGTGGGGAGGAGTTGACCCCCAATGGGGTAGACCTGGTCTCTGTGGGGAGGAGTTGACCCCCAATGGGGTAGACCTGGTCTCTGTGGAGCGGCATTGACCCCCAATGGGGTAGACCTGACCTCCGTGGGGTGGCCTTGACCCCTAAATGGGGTAGACCTGGCCCCCATGGGGTGGCCTTGGGACCCATAGAGTGACCCTGACCTCATAGGGTGACATTGGGACAATGGGGTAGACCTGGTCTCTGTGGGGTTGTATTGACCACCAATGGGGTAGACCTGGTCTCTGTGGGCGGCCTTGACCCCTAAATGGGGTAGACCTGGCCTCCATGGGGAGCAGTAGACCCCCAACGGGGTAGACCTGACCTCCGTGGGGTGGCCTTGACCCTCAACGGGGTAGACCTGGCCTCCATGGGGTGGCTTGACCCCCAATGGGGTAGACCTGCTCTCTGTGGAGCGGCATTGACCCCCAATGGGGGAGACCTGACCTCCGTGGGGTGGCCTTGACCCTCAACGGGGTAGACCTGGCCTCCATGGGGTGGCTTGACCCCCAATGGGGTAGACCTGGTCTCTGTGGGGAGGAGTTGACCCCCAATGGGGTAGACCTGGCCTCCATGGGGAGCAGTAGACCCCCAACGGGGTAGACCTGGCCTCTATGGGGTGGCCTTGACCCCCAACGGGGTAGACCTGGCCTCTGTGGGGTGGCCTTGATTCCCAACAGGGTAGACCTGGCCTCTGTGGGGTGCCATTGACCCACAATGGGGTAGACTTGGCCTCCATGGGGTGGCCTTGAACCCCCAGTGGGGTAGACCTGGTTTCCATGGGGAGGAGTTGACCCTTAACGGGGTAGGTAGACTTGGCCTCTGGGGGTGCCATTGACCCCCAGTGGGGTAGACCTGGCCTCCATGGGAAGGAGTTGACTCCCAATGGGGTAGACCTGGTCTCTGTGGGGAGGAGTTGACCCCCAATGGGGTAGACCTGGTCTCTGTGGAGCGGCATTGACCCCCAATGGGGTAGACCTGACCTCCGTGGGGTGGCCTTGACCCCTAAATGGGGTAGACCTGGCCTCTGTGGGGTGCCACTGACCCCCAACGGGGTAGACCTGGCCTCCATGGGGTGGTCTTGACCCCTCAATGGGGTAGACCTGGCCTCTGTGGGGTGCCTTGACCCCTAAATGGGGTAGACCTGGCCTCCGTGAGGCGGCCTTGACCCCTAAATGGGGTAGACTTGGCCTCTGTTGAGTAGCCTTGACCCCCAGTGGGGTAGACCTGACCTCTATGAGATAGCCTTAACCCCCAGTGAGGTAGACCTGGCCTCCATGGGGTGGCTTGACCCCCAATGGGGTAGACCTGGCCTCCATGGGGAGCAGTAGACCCCCAACGGGGTAGACCTGGCCTCTATGGGGTGGCCTTGACCCTCAACGGGGTAGACCTGGCCTCTGTGGGGTGGCCTTGATTCCCAACAGGGTAGACCTGACCTCCGTGGGGCAGCCTTGACCCCTAAATGGGGTAGACTTGGCCTCTGTTGAGTAGCCTTGACCCCCAATGGGGTAGACCTGGTCTCCGTGGGGAGTCATTGACCCCCAATGGGGTAGACCTGGTCTCTGTGGGGTGGCCTTGACTCCCAACGGGGTAGACCTGGTCTCCGTGGGGAGTCATTGACACCCAACAGGGTAGACTTGGCCTCTGTGGGGTGGCCTTGGCTCCCAATGGGGTAGACCTGGCCTCTGTGGGGTGGCCTTGACCCCCCAGTGGGGTAGACCTGGTTTCCATGGGGAGGAGTTGACCCTTAACGGGGTAGACCTGGACTCTATGGGGTTGCCTTGACCACCAGTGGGGTAGACCTGATCTCCATGGCATGGCCTTGACCCCCAATGGGGTAGACCTGGCCTCCATGGTGTGGCCTTGACCCTCAATGGGGTAGACCTGGCCTCCATGGGGCGTCATTGACCCCGCCCCCTCCTCCCCATTGGCTCCCCCCCTCCCCAGTGACCCCGCCCCCTCCTCCCCATTGGCTCCAACCCCCCACCACGTGACCCCGCCCTGACCCGTAGGATGCGGCGTTGGACCTCCCGGTCGTAGACGTAGAGGCAGCCGTCGTTGGCTCCGCCCACCACCTCCCGCCCGTCCGGCCCCACGGCCAATGAGAAGACGGCGAAGCGACGCTCTTCCGGCCTGAGGGGGCGGGGCCAATGGGGGGAGTGGGCGGGGCCTCCCAGTTGACCCCAGTCCCTTCCCAGTTGACCCCGT
>NW_015092183.1:0-3225 GCF_001431845.1 Calidris pugnax | reverse complement strand
CCCAGTCTCGTCCCAGTTGAGCCCAAGCTCTTCCCAGTTGGCTCCAGTTGACCCCAGTCCATTCCCAGTTGACCCTAGTTGATTCCAGTCCCTTCCCAGTTGACTCCAGTTGACCCCAGTTGACCCCAGTTGGCCCCAGTCCCTTCCCAGTTGACCCCCGTTTGCCCCAGCCCCTTCCCAGTTGGCCCCAGTCCCTTCCCAGTTGGCCCCAGTTCCTTCCCAGTTGACCCCAGTCCCTTCCCAGTTGGCCCCAGTTCCTTCCCAGTTGACCCCAGTCCCTTCCCAGTTGGCCCCAGTTCCTTCCCAGTTGACCCCAGTCCCTTCCCAGTTGGCCCCAGTTCCTTCCCAGTTGACCCCAGTCCCTTCCCAGTTGGCCCCAGTTCCTTCCCAGTTGACCCCAGTCCCTTCCCAGTTGGCCCCAGTTCCTTCCCAGTTGACCCCAGTCCCTTCCCAGTTGGCCCCAGTTCCTTCCCAGTTGACCCCAGTCCCTTCCCAGTTGGCCCCAGTTCCTTCCCAGTTGACCCCAGTCCCTTCCCAGTTGGCCCCAGTTCCTTCCCAGTTGACCCCAGTCCCTTCCCAGTTGGCCCCAGTTCCTTCCCAGTTGACCCCAGTCCCTTCCCAGTTGGCCCCAGTTCCTTCCCAGTTGACCCCAGTCCCTTCCCAGTTGGCCCCAGTTCCTTCCCAGTTGACCCCAGTCCCTTCCCAGTTGGCCCCAGTTCCTTCCCAGTTGACCCCAGTCCCTTCCCAGTTGGCCCCAGTTCCTTCCCAGTTGACCCCAGTCCCTTCCCAGTTGGCCCCAGTTCCTTCCCAGTTGACCCCAGTCCCTTCCCAGTTGGCCCCAGTTCCTTCCCAGTTGACCCCAGTCCCTTCCCAGTTGGCCCCAGTTCCTTCCCAGTTGACCCCAGTCCCTTCCCAGTTGGCCCCAGTTCCTTCCCAGTTGACCCCAGTCCCTTCCCAGTTGGCCCCAGTTCCTTCCCAGTTGACCCCAGTCCCTTCCCAGTTGGCCCCAGTTCCTTCCCAGTTGACCCCAGTCCCTTCCCAGTTGGCCCCAGTTCCTTCCCAGTTGACCCCAGTCCCTTCCCAGTTGGCCCCAGTTCCTTCCCAGTTGACCCCAGTCCCTTCCCAGTTGGCCCCAGTTCCTTCCCAGTTGACCCCAGTCCCTTCCCAGTTGGCCCCAGTTCCTTCCCAGTTGACCCCAGTCCCTTCCCAGTTGGCCCCAGTTCCTTCCCAGTTGACCCCAGTCCCTTCCCAGTTGGCCCCAGTTCCTTCCCAGTTGACCCCAGTCCCTTCCCAGTTGGCCCCAGTTCCTTCCCAGTTGACCCCAGTCCCTTCCCAGTTGGCCCCAGTTCCTTCCCAGTTGACCCCAGTCCCTTCCCAGTTGGCCCCAGTTCCTTCCCAGTTGACCCCAGTCCCTTCCCAGTTGGCCCCAGTTCCTTCCCAGTTGACCCCAGTCCCTTCCCAGTTGGCCCCAGTTCCTTCCCAGTTGACCCCAGTCCCTTCCCAGTTGGCCCCAGTTCCTTCCCAGTTGACCCCAGTCCCTTCCCAGTTGGCCCCAGTTCCTTCCCAGTTGACCCCAGTCCCTTCCCAGTTGGCCCCAGTTCCTTCCCAGTTGACCCCAGTCCCTTCCCAGTTGGCCCCAGTTCCTTCCCAGTTGACCCCAGTCCCTTCCCAGTTGGCCCCAGTTCCTTCCCAGTTGACCCCAGTCCCTTCCCAGTTGGCCCCAGTTCCTTCCCAGTTGACCCCAGTCCCTTCCCAGTTGGCCCCAGTTCCTTCCCAGTTGACCCCAGTCCCTTCCCAGTTGGCCCCAGTTCCTTCCCAGTTGACCCCAGTCCCTTCCCAGTTGGCCCCAGTTCCTTCCCAGTTGACCCCAGTCCCTTCCCAGTTGGCCCCAGTTCCTTCCCAGTTGACCCCAGTCCCTTCCCAGTTGGCCCCAGTTCCTTCCCAGTTGACCCCAGTCCCTTCCCAGTTGGCCCCAGTTCCTTCCCAGTTGACCCCAGTCCCTTCCCAGTTGGCCCCAGTTCCTTCCCAGTTGACCCCAGTCCCTTCCCAGTTGGCCCCAGTTCCTTCCCAGTTGACCCCAGTCCCTTCCCAGTTGGCCCCAGTTCCTTCCCAGTTGACCCCAGTCCCTTCCCAGTTGGCCCCAGTTCCTTCCCAGTTGACCCCAGTCCCTTCCCAGTTGGCCCCAGTTCCTTCCCAGTTGACCCCAGTCCCTTCCCAGTTGGCCCCAGTTCCTTCCCAGTTGACCCCAGTCCCTTCCCAGTTGGCCCCAGTTCCTTCCCAGTTGACCCCAGTCCCTTCCCAGTTGGCCCCAGTTCCTTCCCAGTTGACCCCAGTCCCTTCCCAGTTGGCCCCAGTTCCTTCCCAGTTGACCCCAGTCCCTTCCCAGTTGGCCCCAGTTCCTTCCCAGTTGACCCCAGTCCCTTCCCAGTTGGCCCCAGTTCCTTCCCAGTTGACCCCAGTCCCTTCCCAGTTGGCCCCAGTTCCTTCCCAGTTGACCCCAGTCCCTTCCCAGTTGGCCCCAGTTCCTTCCCAGTTGACCCCAGTCCCTTCCCAGTTGGCCCCAGTTCCTTCCCAGTTGACCCCAGTCCCTTCCCAGTTGGCCCCAGTTCCTTCCCAGTTGACCCCAGTCCCTTCCCAGTTGGCCCCAGTTCCTTCCCAGTTGACCCCAGTCCCTTCCCAGTTGGCCCCAGTTCCTTCCCAGTTGACCCCAGTCCCTTCCCAGTTGGCCCCAGTTCCTTCCCAGTTGACCCCAGTCCCTTCCCAGTTGGCCCCAGTTCCTTCCCAGTTGACCCCAGTCCCTTCCCAGTTGGCCCCAGTTCCTTCCCAGTTGACCCCAGTCCCTTCCCAGTTGGCCCCAGTTCCTTCCCAGTTGACCCCAGTCCCTTCCCAGTTGGCCCCAGTTCCTTCCCAGTTGACCCCAGTCCCTTCCCAGTTGGCCCCAGTTCCTTCCCAGTTGACCCCAGTCCCTTCCCAGTTGGCCCCAGTTCCTTCCCAGTTGACCCCAGTCCCTTCCCAGTTGGCCCCAGTTCCTTCCCAGTTGACCCCAGTCCCTTCCCAGTTGGCCCCAGTTCCTTCCCAGTTGACCCCAGTCCCTTCCCAGTTGGCCCCAGTTCCTTCCCAGTTGACCCCAGTCCCTTCCCAGTTGGCCCCAGTTCCTTCCCAGTTGACCCCAGTCCATTCCCAGTTGACCCCTTCTCCTTCCCAGTTGACCCCAGTCCATTCCCA
>NW_015092182.1:182917-196710 GCF_001431845.1 Calidris pugnax | reverse complement strand
TCCCTTAAAGACTGCCCTCTCCCCAAATATCCCCCCCCTCAAATACATTTACTACGCCCCCCTCAAATACAACCCTCTCAACAACTGCACTCCCCTAAATACCACGCCCCCCTTCCAAAATGCTATGCCCCTCTCCCCTAAAGATGATGTCCCCCTCCCTTAAATATGATGCCCCCCACCCCGAATACACACAGCCCCTCCCAAATTTCACCCTCCCCCTCAGATACACACAACTCCCTTACCCCATCCCCATCATCTCCGTCTCTTCCTTGTGGTGGGATTCGCCCCCGGCCCCCCTGCCAGAGCCCTGCGCTTGCTGGGTGGTGGGGATGGGGGGCTGCTCCCCCGCTTTGTCCCACGCCTCTCCCCCAGGGCAGGCTGGGTCGCTGGCAGCTCCGTCCCCACATCCCCCCAGGGCTCCGGGGACTGTGCTGATGGCTCCATGACCACATCCCCCCAGGGCCCTGGGGACTGTGGCCATGGCTCCATCCCCACATCCCCCCAGGGCTCCGGGGACTGTGCTGATGGCTCCGTCCCCATGTTGCCCTGGGGCTCTGGGGTCACTGGCCATGGCTCTGTCCCCACGTCCCCCAAGGGCTCCTTGGACTTTGATGACACTTCCGTCCCCACGTCCCCCAAGGGCTCCTTGGACTCTGGTGACGGCTGCATCCCCACATCCTCCCAGAGCTCCTGGGACTCCGGCCCATTGAGGAGTTTCTCCAGGAAGCGCACAGCCTCCATGGTCTCCTCCAGAGTGTAGTTGTGACTCAAAAGCTCCTCAGGCAGCTCGACAGCATCAAAGTCGCTGGGGGAAATGGCTGTGCAGGTGTCCCCAGGCTCCGTGGGCCTGGGGCTGCTGCCAGGACTGTCCTGGCTGACACCTCCCACCTCCCCGGAGCAGTCGAAGAGCCTCAGGGCCTCCTCCAGAGGGAACTCTTGAGGCCCTTTGAGATCCCCGAGGGCTTGGCATTGGTGGACAGCAGAGGGGCTGGTGGGGACACTGGTATCCAGGGAGATGATGCTGTCCAAGGAGAGGTCAGTGTCTGAGGAGAGGTCACTGGAGGCAGGGATGTTGCTGTCTGGGCTTCTCTCCTCAGGGGTGGCCGTGCTGGAGCTCTTGGTCTCTGAAGACCATTCAAGGCTGTTCTTGTGGCCGGGGATGGAGTTTGGCAGCGTGGTGTGTGCTGGGGCCACCGCTCTGCCCTCTCCCCTGGTGGCACCAGGGTCCCCAGGCCTGGAGATGGTGGTGGCGCTGTCCTGGCTGGACCCCACTGTGTCCGTGGAGGATGCAAAGAGCCTAAAAGCCTCTTGGAGGAGCATCTCCTCAGTCACATCCACTGTGCCTGCCGGGTCCCCAGGAGCTGGTTTCTGGGGGGCAGCCAAGGGTCTGGGGGGCACGTGGCTTTGTCGGGTGCCATGGCTGCCCAGGGGTGCCCCTGTGGGGGTGGCCGTGCTGGAGATTTGGCTCCATCCAGAAGGTCCCCGGATGTGCTGGAGGCCAGGGATGGAGGTCAGCAGCAGCGCCGGGGGCGCTGCGGCCACCGCTCTGCCTTGGTAGCTGAAGGATGGGAGCTGCGTCAGCGGGGGCTGTGTGGGTGGTCCCTGGAGGATGCCGGGGGCTGCCCAGGCTGGGAGGGTCTCACAGCCCCCGAGGCCCCACAGGGCAGGGCCCGGGGGAGCAGCGGGGCCGTGGGCGAGCGTGGGGGTGGCTGGTGGAGGCTGCTTGGCGATGGTCCGCTTGACGTGGAAGAACCGGGGATCAAAGCAGGAGCCGCAGGGGGCCATCTGCAGCCCTGTGGGGGGAAAGGGAGTCGTGCTGGGCTGGGGGCAGCCTCCAGGGCACCCGCCGAGCCCAGGACACCCCTGTGGTCCCCTGTCCCTGCTCTGGGCCAGGCTCCTGGGGAGTTGGTGGCCGGGCACTCCCCGGGGTGAGCTGCTGTGCCGGGGGGGGGACAGGGCTGGAAACCAGGGAGGGGACACGCTTGTCGGGGGGAAATGGGAGAGATGGCCCCAAGGGGTGTGGAAAGTCTCTGGAAATGGGCTTTAGTGGTCAGACAAGGGTAGGGACCCTCACCTGGGCTTGCTGAACACTCCCCCCCGGTGCCAAAATTGCTGTGAGGGAAGAGGGGAGGTGGGATGGTGACGGTGAGAAGGGAGAGGGGAGGTGGGATGGTGATGGTGAGCAGGGAGAGGGGAGGTGGGATGGTGAAGGTGAGAAGGGAGAGGGGAGGTGGGATGGTGACGGTGAGCAGGGTCCTCAGGGGCTGAAGGTGGCAGAGGAGACAGGGGGTTCATACCTGGTGGTGGGGCCTGGGGGGGCCATGGGGCTGCCCCCACGGGGGGTGCCCAGGCTGCGGGGAAGGACTGCTCCTGCCCAGACACTGGAAGCAGGATGGCTGAGCCTGGAAGAGAGACAGGAGCCATGGCTGCGGTCACCTCCTGCGCTCTTGGCCCCGAGAGCGTCCCCGGGCTGTGGGTCGGGATCGGTCCCTACCTTGGGGGTAGAAGGTTTGCGGGAGCACAAAGGTGTGAAACATCTGTGGTGCTGGGGGAGTCCAGGAGCCGGTTGGTGGGAGCCAGAGTGGTGGCAGCGCCATGGTGGGTCCTCTCGCTCTCTCTGCTGCTAAGGACTCTTTGGTCGCCTGGGATGGAATGTTGGGGCTCCCTCTGGCACCCCCCCCCCACTCCCTCAGCAGCCTCCCCATCTCCTGCTGGAGGACTGGTGGGAGATAGGATGGTCTTGGCCACAGTCCTCATGAAATGGTTGAGTTTAAAATTGTCAGTGGAATGAGAAAAACATTGGGAAGAGTTGCTCCCCTGGATTTTGTAGGTGAATGCTCTATGAATGAGCTGAAGATGCCCAACCGTGAGGTGCTATTGAGCCTCCTGAGGGACCAGAGGTCTTGCAGAAGGCTCTCGAGAGGTTGGAGCAGTAAGCAATCCCCAGTGGTGTGAAGTTGAAGCAGTAACAGTGTGGGATTCCCTGGAATACCCTGTTGGTCAGTTTTGGGTCACCTGTCCTGTCCGCCTCTTCCCTACAGGTGGGACCCCTCTACGCTTCTCTGCTTCCGACCCTCCAACGGGGCAAATAACAAATTTGCCTGACCTTGGTTGTTTTAGCAATAAGTATAAGCAAGGGCCTCTCTGCATACTATTCCTTGGTATAATCAGGTCTTATCACTGTGAGAGTGAACAGTTTCTGAACAATATGCTGTTAATTTCAGAGTTTAGTGCCTTAGAAGAGGCCCAGCTGAAAAAGTAAAATTACTGAACAGAAAATTAGATATGTTTTACCTCAAACCAGGACATTCCGCCCCTTATTCCATACCATTTGCATCGTGCTCTAATTATTATCACTTCTTATCTATCAAATACATACAAATATATATATAAATAAGTCCCTTATTTATGACTTATTTGATAGGCAAAAGTTCATTGAGTTCATATAGTCCATCATTGCAGGTTTCCATCATAGTAGACTCTCAGGGTAGAAAAGACTATATGAAATTTACTGTGGTCCATATCCACAGGTAGCATGTCCATCTTGAAGAGTTTGCTGGACATCACTTGATGAAGCTAGCTCAGGTTTCATCACCACTTTTATCCTCAAAAACCACTTATTGGATAATGTTAGTATTATATAATAATTAACATCACACAGCTCAGAACTGAGTATTTCACCTGAGGTTAAATTTCCTTGAGGTACACATTGAATTTCTCCATTCTCCAGCATGACCCACCAAGTACATCCAGGTTCTTGGGCAAAAACAGTCCCACAAATGGGTTTGCCTTTGCCTGAAGTAGGAAAAACCCAAACAGTTTTCCCCAACATATTCCTTTCAGGCACCACAGGGACTTTATCCCCTTCTACATTACGTAAAAGATCTGATTGAGCAGGACCAGCTTGATTGATGGATCCCCTGGTGTTAACTAACCAGGTAGCTTGTGCTAAATGCTTGTCCCAATTTTTAAAGGTTCCACTCCCCATTGCTTTCAGGGCGGTTTTCAATAATCCATTGTATTGCTCAATTTTGCCAGAAGCTGGTGCATGATAGGGAATATGATATACCCACTCAATGCCATGTTCTTTTGCCCGAGTACTTATAAGGTTGTTTTTCAAATGAGTCCCATTGTCCAACTCAATGCTTTCTGGAGTACCATGTCGCCACAAAACCTGACTGCTATTGGTTGTACTATAGTAGGAATCACCCAACTAATGACTGATGGACTCTGATGAAAAATCAGGTACAGTGCAGCCTTGAAGAGACCAGAACTGACCTCAGCAGCTGGCGCCCAGCAATTTCAATGAGACCAACATCTTCAACCCATGGACATGAGCTACACCGGATACCTCAGCCACAAGGCCCAGAGAAAAGATACAACATGCAACAGTCCAGCCCCAACATACACCATCTTGCATGCCCTGAGAGACTGTTCTAACAGATGGAGGTTGAACTCATGGGGTAAATGAACTCAACGGACATTTTAGAGCGATGGCCTATAGACTAAGGACATTATACCTATATGTGTGTATATAAATATATATATGTCAGGAGAAACTGACAGTATACAACTGGAAACTGTAGGATCTGGGCATGGCATGAAATGGTATGGAATAAGGGGTGGATGATGTCCTGGGTCTGGCGGTGATGGGGTTAATTCTCCCCAGGACCTAGGAGGGACACAAGTATTCCATCCCATGTGAGCCATGCCCAAGGGGTAGCCGGAGCTAGCCGGGGAAGGGGAGGGGACAGGAAGTTGGGGGGAGGAAGCGGTGACCCCTGGGGGAGGAGAGCGGTCGGGGGCGTCCCGGGAGCGGTCGGCGAGCGGCGGTATCGTGATCGCAGTTGTATACCCCTCTGTTATTGTTGTTGTTATTGCTCTTTGTTCTGTTCTGTTAAAATTGCCTTTGTCTCAACCCACGAGTTTTGCCTTTTTATTCCCATCTTCCCTTCCCGGCTGCGTGGTCGTGAGGGCTCTGCTCTGTGCGAGCGGCTGCACGTGGTCCTTTGTTGCCATCTGAGGCCAAACCACGACAGGTTGTTTTTCAAATGAGTCCCATTGTCCAACTCAATGCTTTCTGGAGTACCATGTCGCCACAAAACCTGCTTTTCAAGGCCCAGGATGGTGCTCCGGGCAGCGGCATGGGGTACAGCATAGGTTTCCAACCGTCCGGTGCTTCCTTCCACCACTGTAAGCACGTACCACTTACCCTGGCGGCTTTGAGGGAGTGTGATGTAGTCTATTTGCCAAGCCTCCCCATCCTTGTATTTCAACCATCGTCCCCCATACCACAAAGGTTTTAACCTTTTTGCTTGTTTGATTTCGGCGCGTGTTTTACACTCGTGGATAACCTGTGCAATAGCGTCCATGGTTAAATCCATGGATTGACCAACCAGAACGACAGATGGCCCCTCCCTCCCTGGCCTAAGGAGAAGAGAAGAGAAGAGAAGAGAAGAGAAGAGAAGAGAAGAGAAGAGAAGAGAAGAGAAGAGAAGAGAAGAGAAGAGAAGAAGGGGGGAGGGGCGGGGGGGGCGGAATTATAAGTTTAGAAAAAAAACCAAACTACTTTAATGAAAATATAAATAAATAATGAAATGAGAAGAAGAAGAAAAGGGAAAAAAAAAATGTATACAGTATATACAAAACCGTATCAAGCTCCCAGGATGATGATCACATCACCAGCAGGCGCAGGGGAAAGTCCCAGGCTGGGACAGGAGCCGGATTCTGGATCTTGAGTCAGCAACACTCGGATCGGGATCAAAGGCAGACGAACAGATAGGGTCCTCCTTGGACGTCAGCCATTGAAGGAAGAGCGTTGACCCTTTGATCCTCTCAGCTTTTATACTGAGCATGATGTGGATGGGATGGAATACCCTGTTGGTCAGTTTTGGGTCATCTGTCCTGTCCGCCTCTTCCCTACAGGTGGGACCCCTCTACGCTTCTCTGCTTCCAACCCTCCAACGGGGCAAATAACAAATTTGCCTGACCTTGGTTGTTTTAGCAATAAGTATAAGCAAGGGCCTCTCTGCATACTATTCCTTGGTATAATCAGGTCTTATCACTGTGAGAGTGAACAGTTTCTGAACAATATGCTGTTAATTTCAGAGTTTAGTGCCTTAGAAGAGGCCCAGCTGAAAAAGTAAAATTACTGAACAGAAAATTAGATATGTTTTAACTCAAACCAGGACACCGAGTATCAGGAAAAGTTTCTTTCCCAAGGCGGGGGTCAAAGCCTGGAACAGGCGTCCTGGGCAGGTGGTTGATGCCCCAAGTGTCTCCGTGGTGAAGAGGCGTTTGGACAATGCCCTGAAGAATGCCCTTCTTGGGTGATTTGGGGTGACTTTCCTGGGGTCGGGAGGCAAAGCTGGGTTCATGAGCCCATGGCAGTGGGATCCGAGGACGGGTGGGATTGTGCCCAGGATTTTGGGGGACGGCATGGCGAGCCCTGTCCCTGCAGGAGGGGACACCGGCCAAGTTCCAGACCAGGGCCATGCAGGCCGTGTGGTGGTGTGTGTCTGTCCCACCTGGGTCCCCAAGGGCTCTCCTTGTCCCGGGGGCTCCGTGCTGCTTTGTGCGTGGGGCCGTGTGCGTGGGTCCTGCAGGGACCCCTCTGTCCTGGCTGCCCCTGGGGAAGGGGACAGGAGAGTCCCCCCCTGGCCACTGCCACCTGGCAGAGATTTGGCATTTAGACAACGCCCTTAAGCACAATGCTTTAACTTGTGCTCAGCCCTGAAGTGCTGAGGCACCTGGACTGGATGGTCATTATAGGTCTCTTCTTACTGAAATAGTCTCTTATTGTATTTTACTCTGCAGCCCGAGGTATCTGCTGGTGTCCCCAGCCCACACCAGTTCAGACATTGCCCCAAGGGAAGCTGGTGGCAGGTTGGACCCATTCGATCAATGGGGCAAAGAGATGACATTTCTCATGGCACTCACCATTGAGCTGCCCCGTTGAAGGTCACTCTTGTCCGTCACCAGCGGTGGCTCTGCCTAAAAGCACGGTGAATTGTTGTGCTAATCTTAGAGGAGGAAACTTGGGCAGAACCTTGGTCTCAAAGTACACTCATGATAAGCAGGAAAAGAAATATCTGCCCCTCAATTCTGCTGCAGGAACAATATCCCCGCCCCCTTCTCAAGCATTTTATGCCCCATAATATGATTTATTTCAATATTCTGATTGCGTTTGCTGAATTAGTTCTGTGCTCTCTTACTTGGAGAAAGAGGCTTTGCCTTATCTCATTGAAATACTGAGAAAAAGCCTATCAACAGAAAAATCAGCAAGACTGGTCCTACTGATATTTTATTTGTAGTGTTGCTCAAAAGGGAGGGCACAGAATCATCCCCTGAGAAACCCCACCGATTTGCCTCCTGGATTTTATATTCAAAGATCCAGCCATTTCCACCTCCTGAAGCAGAGCGAGCTGGAGATTTCAGCACCCAAAAACATCCTTGTTTGGATTGTAAAAGGTAGAGAGAGGTTTCTATCCAACCCTCTCACCTTGGGAGCACTTGACTGCTGTGTGAAACGGGCCATAGGATCTTCACCTGCTGATTTGCTTTGAGCACAAAGTGAGAATTGCCCCCAGGCTGACATGAAACTAGTTCCTGACCAGCACTTCAAAAACATCTGAAGTGCCTTTGGGCTCCCACAATCACCTCCCAGACCTTCCCACTCACTGGAATGCCTGAACCCGGTTTCCAGATCAGCGCTACCGCTGAAATCAAAGCAGCCACACGCAAAATGAGGTTTGAGGCTGCAATTTGCAGTCTGAAAATGAAATTTCAAATGTCTTATGAAAAAGCAGGGGCTGTTGGTGTGTTTGGGGGGAGTTTTGTGCCTATTTCTACCACAGTGAAGGCGACTGACTTTAAAATGGGACCTCAAAAAACGATTTTAAATTGCTTTTTACTGAGTTGAAGAGATGACATTACAAACAAGCCATAAACATAAAGACTTGGCATCTGCAGAAGCACATAAGCAGAAGAGTCAGCTGTTTTCCCAACGCAGCTCTACTTGTTCCATTATAAAAGTGCATTTTCAACTTCTGTTTAAGCCAGTGGAATATAAAATAAGAAAAATTAAAAAAAAGAAAAGAAAAATCCTGTCCATCACAGAGCTGTGAATAAGTTATCTTCATTTTTTTTTCCCAATTATATACAAAAGGTACTTTCCAGAGGACAGCATAAGAAGAGTTTAGACAAATAAATCCTCATTCTGACTTAAGTACTATTTACATCATTCTGTACAGGGGTCTTTGAGGTCTTCTGAGACCCTGAAAAGCAAGAAGGGAGAGTGTGACTACCCAAGGTTTAAGAGGGTTGTTTCCAGCCGTCAGTCCCTCCTGTCTCAGCCCCACAGAAGCAGGGATGCATTTACCTATAAGCAATTTAACAGCTTGTTCTGAATGTCTTCAAAGACTTGATTGTAGAGCTCATCTCTAGACTTCAGTCCGTCTAAATAAACTGAAAGAAAGAGGTGGCGATTTCAGTCTGAAGGTTTCTAATCAGAATAAAATTTCTGTAGATTAGTTTTAAAATATTTCATAGATTAGTCTTAAAATATTTCATACTCTATTGACCCAAATGACAACTTGCTTTCCAATTGGAAAAAACAGAACCATTCTGAAAAAATATGGCTACAAGGTGTCTTACCCATTACAGAGAAGAATTTTTCTTATTTTTCTTTCAGCCCCTATAAGTACTTATAATGACAAAGAGGGAAGAAGGTCTTAGCTGTAAAACTGCATATATTTATCTGGACAGAAAGCAGGTCAGGATTACAACTTGGTCTTAAAAATAGTGTCTTGCATCATTACAGTTGAAGTTTCCTTGAATTAAATTACTGACTTCCTTGCATTCCAAAGCACAATGCCAAAAGGCGTTTGTAATTCAGGGAGTCTCACCGACATCGACGCCACCATCCTCCATTTCTTTCCTGTGTTTCAAGTACATGGGCCAGACGTGTCCATCAAAGAGCCCTGGGGGGTCAGGGACAGTGTAGTTTCGCGTACTGCAAACACCAACACGGAAATGAAATGAATGTCAGGACTAATGGGACACACGGCCTCTGGCATGTTGCTACAGCCCAAAGCTCTTCTGACAACTGCTCAGATGTGTTTATATAAAGTTCTCACAGTCCAGTTTCTCATCAATATTTCTCTCATTGATATTTCTCTGTGCTTTGTGACAGGTTTATTTAAGCACCCAGAGCGAACACAGAAGCTACAGGCAGCTGATGAAGGCAGAGCAAGCAGCTTCTGAGAGGGTTTTCCTGATGCTCATGGAGAGAAGCACCCAACAACTCTGTTCCTTTAGTGCTTATCTCCATAAACCCCCCCAAAAGGCAGCCACCAGATCCAAAACTTCAGAAAACACCATGCAAAGGTCTCTTTCTCCAATTATATTAACATTTGGGGGCCGACCTGCTGGAGAGCAGCTCTGAGGAAAAAAACATGGGAGTCCTGGTGGACAACAGGATGCCCATGAGCCAGCAATGGGCCCTTGTGGCCAAGAAGGCCAATGGCATCCTGGGGGGCATCAGGAAGAGTGTGACCAGCAGGTGGAGGGAGGTCATCCTGCCCCTCTGCTCTGCCCTGGGGAGGCCCCATCTGGAGCACTGGGATCAGTTCTGGGCTCCCCAGTTCAAGAAGGACAGGGAACTGCTGGAGAGGATACAGAAGAGGGCTACAAACATGAGAGGCCTGGAGCATCTCTCTTGCGAGGACAGACTGAGAGACTTGGGTCTTTTTAGTCTGGAGAAGAGAAGACTGAGGGGGGATCTGATCAACACCTATAAATACTCAAAGGGTGGGTGTCAGGAGGATGGGGCCAGTCTTTTTTCAGTGGTGCCCAGTGACAGGACAAGAGGAAACAGGCACAAACTTGAACGTGGGAAGTGCCATCTCAACATGAGGAGGAACTTCTTTCCTGTGAGGGTGGCAGAGCCCTGGAAAAGGCTGCCCAGAGAGGTGGTGGAGTCTCTTTCTCTGGAGACATTCCAAACCCCCCTGAACATGTTCCTGTGGGACCTGCTCTGAGTGACCCTGCTCTGGCAGGGTGTTGGAAGAGATGATCCCCAGATGTCCCTGGAGACCAACCCTATATCATTCTGAGATTAACTGTAATTCCAATTAGCGACACCAGTATATCCCATTAATAGCAGCAGGGAGGTAGCCTGAAAGCTTGCCTCTAGTAGAGAGTCTTTATTGGAAAGAAGGATTAGACTTGCATCAAAAAATCTTCTTACCTTCTCCTCCTTTTGCACTCGTTGTAGGGAACTGCCAGGTAGTAGCGAATGTCAAACAGGTCTATCAGTGGTCTAGGGTAGGGCAGGAAGAAAGAACGCATCTATTTAATTTTTCTGACAAAATGTTAAAACACCCCAGCAAGTCATAATGATCTTTCTCCCTCGCTTTTACTTGTGCCTATTGTGTACAACAAAAATGTGTTTTCATTAAGACACAAGCTGATGTATGAAAGGTTTATTAGTAGCTATAAAATACAGAGAATGCTGTTTTCTGAAGGTCAGAATGGTATGGCAGGTACTTTTTCCACCCAAATACCAGCTATTATTTACTGTGGAGGATCAGACACTGGGCTGGGAAGACCTGGGGTGTTAACCCTGACTTTTTCTAGATCCTTTCAAATTCTGCTCTCAGCAGACCAGAGCTGCAATCCATCAATGTGATGTGAACTGACTTATCCAACTGTCCAGCCCATTCTGCTGCATCAAGCTGTCAAAACATGCATGGGCACAGATTCAGTACAAGGCAACTCATCAGCTCGGGTTCCTTTCCAGAACCATAAGTAGTTAGCTCTACTCTGTCACACTCTGATTAGGCTGAAGAAAATCAAGCCAGAAAAATCCTTACAGCAAGTCTAATTTGAAGCTGGTGGGACTGACAGACTCCGAAAAGCCTGCTGAGGGTTGCAGAAATGCTTTATATAGTATGAACCCTGCAAGCTCCAGGTCTGTGGAGGAAATAACTCCCTCTGGGTTAAGGAGAGGCTCCAGTTAATGAGACGAAGCTCCAGAGGTATTTGTAACCTTCAGGAAAGACCCCAAGAGTTGCCTCCCCGGAACCAGGCCAAGAACAGCCGGCAGGCTGCCAGCACAGCCTCCAGTTGGCCATTCTCAGTGTGGCTACTCCAGGACTACCATTTCACATTTTCCATTCAGTTTGGGAAGCTGGGATGGTGCTGCCTGTCTTATGGCACAGCTTATAAACAACTCCTTTTTTTTGCTAAGTGTCATGCACAGCTTGTTCTCCTGAGAGTTTTGTAAAAAAAAACTATAGTTTGGAGCCAAGAATCTTTTGCTCGTCATGTTTTTAGCATGCGATTTTCTGACGTTTATATATTTAGCTATTGGAAAATTTCTCTCTTTGCTGCCAGGCTCCCCATCTTCCTGCCAAGCATTTTTTCCCCATATTAAAAAAAGAAAAAAGTTTATCTTTGCTCCAATGTACAATTAATTACTAAGCTCAACGTAGTCAATGTTAAAGCAGCATGCATATCACATGAGATAACTATTCCCAAATTCCAGGCAAGACTCCAAGCAGCAAACGCAGACAGGTTTTCTTCTTTTTCTCATCAACAACCTTCTTAGGTCAAGGTTTAGGCACCGTGGTGGGAGCCGGAGCCTTCACGCTTGGCTCTGTATTTACCAGTTCTGATCTAAAGCTCCCCGTGCCCTAAATGAGAACTTCCTACATTACCTTGAGAAAGTCATCTTGTACACCTCACTTTTACCAGCATTTACTGGTAAATTTTGTATTTAACACAAGAAATTCCTATGCATGATACCTCAAAACAAGGCAGGAAGAGTATATTAGTAAAAAGGAGGATTTATCCCTGGCAGTAGTGATCTAGCATTCTTCCCTGGCAAACCAGTAATAGTTCCCCAAACCTTACTTGTAATTATAAAGCAGGAAGCCTTCAATGACCAATATATGGATATCTTTGGAGGTTGGCTCTTTAGAGCCAGGCATAACGTTCACCCCATGGGAACGGGCAAACTTCACCGGGTTCTCAATCCAGGCCCGCACCGTGCTCACCATTGCCTCCATATCCAATGAGTCCAACACTAGTTAGAAGAAAGGGGGTGGGTGGGAAAAAGGTACACAATCAAATACCACGAAGCACACAGGTTTGAGAGTATAATATAGAATGAACTTGTAAAATGGAAGTTACATAAAATTACTATTAAATCTTTTAATAATTAAAAAGAAATACTTAGAAAAAATATACATTACTGCATCCTATAGCGAACACTGCTCTTACCATCCCATTGTTTAAAGCCGTCTTCCCCGACTTCTATTTGATCTTGTGGCTGAAATATAGTGAGCAATAAAACATTGCTGCAAACTCAGCGTGATCAGTTACCTAAGATCCGACCACAACTTGGACACTACTGCAATACACAACAAAGCAAGTGTTCACTTACAACAATTACAGACCCTAAAACTTAAGTTCCCAACCTTTCACCAACCCCAAGAACTTTGAAAAGTTTTCTTGGCTCATTCAAGCCATTTTGGACAATGAGTTATGAGGTTAATATTTCAATGTGGTGTTATTAACCAAAATACTACAGGCCCTTGCTTATAAATCAACATATAAGAACTTAAAATGCAAACACAGTGTTAAGTTACTGCTAAAATTTACACATTCAAAAATAGCTATCTTAACTCCTATTGGCTCTAATAAAAATGCAAATCAGTGTAGCACAAATGTAAATGCTTTACTTGCACTAGCATTTGTGAGCTAAACACACTAGTGAGCAGTTCTAGATCTTTATGGAAAATCCCTCCTCTATTTTAAGGGCTCGTATCTGACCAAATTTGTGCACAAGGCTTCTGGCAAAGAAGTGCTTCCCAAATGAGCGCCCCATTTCATTTTGTGTGGCACGTGCTCCTGCAGTGGCAGGACAAACTGATGGCACAGCTGCCGATGCTGGAGCACCTCCTGTGTCGGGGACACACACCATAAAACCACTTCAAGTGTGTTGCCACATCTCTGAGACTTCCACCTATGGCAGGGACCAGAGATATTGTGCTTTCTTTTGAAACGGGAGCAGCCTACAGGGTTTCAATATCATGGTTCTGATGGGGACCACTTCCCTGCTCCAGTCCCACATCAGCAGAGGTCTCCTGCAGTCAAATTTAACAGTCTTTTAATTTGGTTTGATACAGAGCTGTTAAAGCTCCCCAAATCAACTTCCCTTCTGCATTTAAAGCACTGTAGTGCTGCTTAAATGCCCAAATATTATTCACAAGCAACACTCTTACATCAATAAAATAAAGAGGAAAGCCCAACATGGGAAAAAAAAAAGGTTTCTGCCGAGTACAGTAAAGAAGCTCCAACTTAGTTCAGTTGTTTGACATCAAGCTAAAGCTGTTGTTAAAACTAAAGGAAGCTTTTGCTGCCATTGTTCTGTGCTCGGCTGTGCCAAGCTCTGCTTCTGGAGAAACTGGTATTTGTAAAGATCAGTATTTCCTCATCTGCCCGAATTAACTACAAAAATCATGTATATATATAAAAATAAGTAAATCAGAAAATATGCTACTCCTAAGCTGTCAAAACTTACCTGAAGATCACACACAAGTATATGAAACCTACAGGGGGCCCTGCTACAGCTCTCACTACATACCCGAGCAGCAGCGGCGGGGGGAGGGAAGCTCAGCTTACCTTGAAGAAGTCATCCTGATGGACCACGCAGCAGTTGGGGAGCGCCTTGATGATTCGGTTGGTCAAGGTGGTCTTGCCACCGTTGGTGACGCTGTACGGAGAGG